>NC_134383.1:4631524-4782731 GCF_035582795.1 Mycteria americana
AGGGGCAGTTCAATGACTAATGTAGTATCAGGAAACAAAAACATTCCAGGTTTTGCTGTGAGCTTTGGGAAGCCACTTATCCTCTGCTCACCCTCATTGACTCATGGGTGAGGGCATAAGCTGTTGAGGGCAGGGACTGTCTTTTGTGTTTGTGTTACTAGCATAGTGGAGATGCCTAGATACCAAAGGCACAAGAATAACGATTATAAAGCCCATCATGTTTTATAGATAAAAGCAGCACTAGTCATGCAAAGGTAAGTTGTCATTAAATTACAACCAAAAGCACCTTTACTGTGGGAACAGCTTATTCCTTTTGCTCCAAGCCTTCAACATACAGGAATATTCAGCAGCTGAGTAGGTTTGGTGGATCAAAGACTGCAGTTCCCATTTGTCCCCATCAGTGAGATAAGCAACCTACCTTTGTCTCCTAATTTCCACAGAGCAGCTTTCCTGGCCATTTCTGCAGGGCTGACCCAACCCAGACACTTCTGGCAGAAGCCTAGCTGTTCATCCTAACCTCGCTGCCTCACCTCCTGGAGTCTCCTTTAAACACTATCTCCACCATATTGAAACACAAATAGCCAAGGCAGATGTGCAGGGGGGACAAACTGCTGCCTGCACTCCCCAGCAGATTCTGTAACATGTTGAAGCCCCCCTGTCACACTACTACAGATAAAACCTTTGCTAACGGCAATCCCTAGAGCAAAAGCCTTTTCTACAATTTACTCAGCAGCTCTACAAGTGTTGCCTGTCTTTCAGATATCTAGAAATCTGGCTAGTCCATGTTCCACACCTCTGAGACTTAAGGAACACGGCTGTCCCCTGCAACATTTCTTTACAGCTGTCCAAAAACTCTATTCTACCTATGCCCAGCCACATCAGTCCACCACCCTATAGGGCTCAACTCTTCCCAGGGAATCAAAGACCAACTCACTTTTTCACACCTGTACCCAGGTTCCCAAGGGGACAGGAGGACCCAGGAATCACAGCCTTTGCCCAGCTACAACAGATTTCAAAGCTGTCTGCCTGTCAGCACAATTTGGTGAGCAGAATGGAGACAGAGGCTCACTCATCACATTACAGTGTCTCTGGAGATGCAGAAACCCAGGCTGCTTCTGAGTCAGTCTGGTAAGCAAGCCCCCTCAAAGACCTCCGGGCTGCAAACTCTTTTCTCCATAGGCTACAGCTTTAACAAACAGCTCTCTTCAGCCCTTCTGCCTTCACTCTCCCTTTAATGTCTTCTTTCTCGTTCTCCACTCCTCTCCTATTCAAGTCAACCTCTACCTCTTTTCTCTCCCTTCCTTCAGCCGCCTTCTTTCTTCCCATTTCTTGCCTTCCCCCTTTATCTCCCTTCTCCCATTCTTTTCCCCCCCAACTCCTCCCTCTTGCACTTCAACACATCTGTTTCTAATCTTAGGCATCAATTGGAAACAATAATCCCTTTTTATTTTAAAATCTGAATGTTAAATGCCCAAGCAAATCAAAACAGAGTTAAACAAATTTGACACTATGCCTGAAACAAAGACATTTTGTTCACCTTCTTTTGCCAAAGAGGTTCAAGCCCCTCGCTAGTTCATTGCTTAAAAGCACTGCCCCCTTTAAACAAGAAACATACATTCCAAAAGGAATCTGTTTAACCACCACTTGTAAAAAATGAATCCAGATATTAAAAGATCTCTGCCTATCGATCTGCTAATAAATAAAGCAACAAGAAAAGCATCAGAACCCAAACAACACTGAAATTGGAGTTTTCCGTAAAAGTTTTTTCTTTACAAATCCCTTTCTCTAGCTCATCAGAAATGAATTTATCATGCAGAGAGGGCACATGGAAGTTTAATTAAAAACGCTAAACAAAACCAAAAAGCCAACCTACCTAAAAAGAGAATTGAAAGTGCAGACATTCCGTCTCCAAGCAAGAGGGACTTTTCTTCCCTTTTTCTTCCTTTCGCCCAGGAACAGCAGGCAGACCTGCACAGGATTCAAAGGAACGCCTCTGGAATGCACTGAGTGTAATTGCATCCATGTGCCAGAAAAATAACCAACTTCACTCTTTCTTCCCTTCTGCTATTCGTCTCCTTGTCCATATTCCATCCAGATTCAGCAAGAGCTTTTAGATCTCTGCAGCTGGTAATTCGGGCCCTTGAGTTTCTGGAAAAGAAGAGACAGAGGCAGCACAGCAAGGAGTTCACATCTACGGCAGCGTAGAACAATTTTGCTTGTCTGAAAAGAAAAGGAGAGAAGCAGGGGAAAACACAGTGCTCAATGTTCACCACATGGCTGCCTCCCAGAAGAGCCCCTCCCTACCATCAGCTGGGATTAATAGTGAAGACCAGTCATGTGGGTGAGGTACAGCTAATTTCTAGCAATAATATATATATTTACCTTTGGAGGAGAAACAAGAGGATTTCTCTAGTGTCAAAACAGTTACATTTGGAGGCAGTAAAAATCCAGCATGGAAAAAAATCAGATTCATCACTCAAGGGCTAGAGAGACTCTTAGAAAAAAGCACACGTGCTCTTCAGAATAATAAACACACTCACATGTATACATTATCTTTATTCTCTTTTGTAGCTAGTAAATTGCAGAGCTTATAGTCTTAGTGGAAGACTTTCTCCATTTGCTTCATGGTGTTCTTTTAGTTTCTAGGAGCAAAAAAATTCCTAAAATTGATTTAATTATGCATTTTATCTGTGCTTCACTGACAAGAGAAAAAGCCAAATCAAGCAGACATTGGTTGACTACATTTAGTGACTGCTGCAGGATGCAACTTATAGCTCACTTCCAAAGGCCATTTTAAGCCAGCCCGAGAGACCTTTACAGCCCATCTTCAGCTTCACCCTAGTGCAGTCAGCAAGTTTATAAAACTATCTCAGATACTCCGTTCCATTTCTATCACCACAGCATTGAGTACAAACCTTTTAGTTTCTGTAAGAACAACCAAATGTGGTAGGGAGTAGAGTTCACAGAAGATTACTTTGACCATCTCAGGTGAACCAGCCAGAACAGAACTTTTTTATTCTTTAGTAAAACACATATAAATCTTGCTGCTCACAGCAAGGCCATGGAAACAGTGATGTTTTACATGTGTGCATATACACAACTGTTCTGATATATTGCACTTTACACATATAAACATCATGCTTGCATCTTTACATCCATATGCCCTAGGATACATCTGCTCTTCAGAAAAGCAAAGCACTTTCAGCTAGCCTACTTGAGTATTAACATAACAGTAACACTGGCTACCTGCAACTCTACAGTGGCTGTAGAACCATTCAAGAAGCTGAGTAAGCATTTGGCTGGCAATCCTGTGCTGATCTGGGTGTTACCACAGCTGTACAGATACCAGGACCCCAGCTAGTTAGTTTAAATCTGCTAAGGTGCATCTACACAAGCAGCAACTGCATATTTTTCTAAAAAATAGGCATACTGACAAATAAACGTCCACCATACACCACTAATTGCAAATCAAAGTTACCCATTTTGTGCAACGTGGGGCCAAAGGAAAGCTTTGGAATCCAGAACAAAAATCCCTTCCTTTAGGAGTACTTATGAAAGTATTTCTAAGACCTAAGAGAGCAGGCCACATGCAAGGCTGCCAGCCTGTGGTTTGAGACCCCAGACTTCAGTTTCAAGCTCTCTCATTAGCTCCCCCATCTACATGTAGTTTCTACATACCTCCCTTGTAAAATCAGGGATAGTATGCTGCTCTCCCTCTTCAGGGATGAAAACAAATACAGCAATCTTTGTGAAGTCCACAATGAGGGGCGCTATGCTTAGAAGCTCTATAGGAATTCAGTACTTTAGCTCTTCATTACAGTACAAGCTTTTCAAGCATTTACTGGAAGACAAGAAACACTGCTACCCTGGACAAAATCAGACCTTAGACTCAGTTAGATCCCATCAGAGAGAAATAATGTGGATAAAACTTATCTTTCTGCATCCTGTTTCATTAAGTTTCATTTGCCCCTCCCAGCCTTAGATGGAAAGAAAAGCAGCATTTGGCTCCTCTTCTCCAAAACAGCTGTTCTCTCTGTAAAAGTAAGAAAATGTTTTAAACAACATATTCAACTAATGTAGACTGATGATACAAAAGCAATCATTACCAGGTGAATATAACAGTTCCTACAGAGCAGCTGTATCTATCCCATCTACCCATATCATAAAAGCCAATTCCTTCAGAACTTTTCCCCACACACTTCACCAAACAGGCTGCTAGTTTTCAAACAGCTGAGTGGATCTGAGAGAATGTCATTGATTTTCAGGGCAGGACACAAATCAATGGAGAAAAGTGCATTTAATCCCTTCCCCCGCTCTCCAGAAGCCAAGCAGCACTGAGCTTGTCTCTCTGCATTACGAGTCTGACAGGAGATGTCCCAAGCTATGCTGTAAATACCCAGCATGCTGCTTTGCTTTAATAGAATCAATGCATCAGAAACCAAGACAGACAGAAGTGTTGTCACCCTGCACTTGCTACCCAGCCTCCACTGAAATCCACAGAGCTGAGATGGTTAAGGGATGTACACAGAAGAGGAGGGGGATGAGGAGAGTGAAAGAGGAGGCCATGCATGCAAAATCTCTTTATCATCTCGGAAAAGCCGTTCCACAGCCTGTTCTCACATTGCATTCAGCCCCTTCAGGAAGCTCCTCAAGAGCAATTTACACTTTGGGGTTCAGTGGGGATTCTCCCTCTGGTGTTCATACCTATTATGGCAAGGGTATCTCACTTGTTTGCATAACCATTTCAGTGAGAGGCTAGTAAGAGCCGATGTAAGTACATATAAGGACACCCATGCCACTCACACCAGCACATCCTCTCAAGACCTTTGCTGATTGTCTGTGGAGGAATAGATCCTATCTGCAGCACATGATTTTTCCAGAAGGGGCAAATTCTTCTAGTAGGCTTGTGAATGCTTTCACCTGTTACTATACAACATTAGCACAGCATGGGAGATATGTATCATGCACTTCTCAGCAGGGAGAATAGTGAAATAGAGAAACTGATGTTTTATACCATAAGCATTAAGAAAAAAAGTTTAATAAAAAACCTTTGTAAGCCAAGTGAGGTTTTCAGGGTTCCTGTACTGCTGTTGACAGGCCCTGACTTTTAAGTCTGGGGTATGTTTAGCTTAAAATAGCTGTATACAAACATCTGTAGAAATCCTCATGGGCCACAGGCCAGCTTTTTGGTGGTCTTCCCTGGGGCAGTCTGTTTCGGCCCCTTCCACATTTGCATGAGTAAACCCTTTCAGGAAGACACATCTCAAATCTGCATGCCCCAAGAGCCTGCCCAGCACTTGTTAGCTTGTTCCTGCACCTCCACTAGTAGAAGCATACAGGGTGATCCTTTCTAAGCACTACATTTTTTTACCAGGTTATTCCTTTTACCTTGCTCTTCCTGCTCCAGAGAAACAGCCCCTTGAGATGTAGCTGCTCCCCATTGCTGCAGAGCTACACATAAGCTTCTCAACACTAAATGGTGCTGCATATGCCCAGCAACAGCAGCTCTATCACCCAAAACATATTGAGCAGCCATGTTTTCTTCGAAAACTGTTATTACATATCAGTAACACAGACTATTGTTACTCAGCTACCCTCTTGTGTTGATTCGTTAAGTCTGTTCTCCAAGACTCCCAATACAAACTTCCTTCACACAGTTTAAATTCTTTAAGCAGTTTATTGATACAGCCAGTAGAAGAACAGGGTTCATCCACCAAGAGAGCCAAACAAGCACTTTGAATCTCTTGAGCAAAACCATGTTCTGTTCAGCTTTTGGCTTTGCAACTGAAAAAAGCACAAAAAATACTCTGACAAAGGAAAGGCAAACCACACAAGCCAATCTCTGAACAAGAAAACTCAAAACAGACAAGAAATATTAGGGTACAAAATAAAACCCTTGACACAGATTTCTTTTTACAATAAGCCACTAGGGGAAAGGTTGCTTTATATTACATCAGGACTCAGATACTGACTTATACACCAGTTGTTGTTTAAGAAGCTCTCATCTGTCAAGTAGGCTTGAATAATTAATTATAAAAGCACTATTAGTCACTTAGTATCAGCAAAAAGTCTCACTTCAACAAGCCTTAGCACTCACAGTGTCAGTAAATGTATCTCTAAGAAAAAAACAACCAACAAGCTCTTTAAAGCTCTAGCTAGTTTCAAGTGCCTCAGTCCACACAGGTTGTTACTCCAACTTTTTTTTTTTAATGTTTGTTCTATAGGAATATACCCTTGCTACTGTTTTGGATAACCTTACTTTCTATATAAGCCTGTCACTATACATATATATGTTGAGAAATAAAAAATAAAGACTTGCTCATACACAGAAACAGCACTTTTAATCTTTATTAACTTTACAGTGTTTTTACAATAGCTAAGAACTGAGCACAACATAAACTACTTACATTGTAGTATTGATCTTATAGTAGAAGGCAAACTGGGTCAAAATCTAGAAGATTTTGTTTTCATTAACACCAAAAGCTTTAAATATTTTTATAAAACAAGACTTTTGTTTTCAACCAAAGCCCTAACAAAACTTTCCCAAGAAGAAAAACATTATGGACTAGTCTAATAAAACACAGAAACAAACAATAACCTCTCCTTAACTCTAACCTCTCCCTCTAGCAGAAAAAAAACCCAAACAAACAAAGAAAAAAAAACAGAAAAAAACCCAACAACAACAACCCCCCCCAAGAATACTGGGTTTTATTCTGTTTCCTCTGAAGAACCTGCCAATGAAACACCATGCTTTAATTTCCCAGCTGTGAGATTGGATAATTGGCAAGTAAAGCTTATCTACGAATCACAGGTGTGAAGCATATAAGCCTACACAGGGAGGGTCAGAACACAACTTAAAAAGCAGGAGAGAAGGGTGGTTCGTTTGTCAGGTGGAGGAGTTATGGTACAAAAAAAGTTAATGGTTTGTAAGTCTGAAGGATTTTTAATTTTTTTAAATGTATATTTTAATATATACCTAGTGGATGGTGAGAGAAAATGTTGGAGGAAAAGCTGAATAAACAAGCTAGGAAAAAGTATGTCTGTAAAAGTAACAGCTAAGAAAAAGAAGAGAAGACAAGTTGATTGCTGCTTTTACTACAAGGTAAGTAAAAAACATGGGCTTTTTTAATACTTTAGTATCAGTTTATTTTAATTTTAAAAAAGCTTTTAATAGATAGGTTGCTTTTTTGTTTGTTTTTATTTGAAGTAAAAAACCTTTTTACTTTGTACTACTGAACTGCTTGAACCAGCATATGCCAAACCTGTAAAGGTGCAAGATCTACCTTATGATAATGTTATGTACAATATTTAAGTAGTTCTTCTATAAACAGAGTTAAGTAAGTGAATAATAGCTAGTAGAATATAACGATACCTAGAGAAGCAGGGAAGCTTTCAGTTAATCAAGGTAACCTGAGTTTCTGCTACTAGGTAGTAGGGTGTTACTTTTTACAGAGTATCTCTGAGAGGACCTTCTTCCTGTTTTATACTATTAAATTACAATTTTTATGTATTGAGGAATGGTATTGAGGAATGGTTTGAGCATGTGAACTTAACTTTATTATAAGTAAAATATAGAAAAACATAGGAGAAAAAAATAAGCTGGAGAATGATCGACTGAGATTGCTTAGGTGTTACTCTGCCTAAGCCTTTGCTTAGGGAAGCTTGGGTAACTGTGGTGTGTTTCTAGTAAGTGCTTGTGACTTCTTGAGCATTAAGAGTTTAGTCTTGATGGTGCTTTTTGTGTTGTAGCTTTCTGTTGGAGAACCTTTTCCACTGTTGAAGCTCTGAGTGAGACAAAACAGATACACGTTTCTTACTAGATTCAACTCTTAAAGTTACTTTTCTCTTCCCAGCAGGTAATTGTTTCTTTGAAATGGAAATAACTTAGTAACTTGGCACATTTGAGGTGATAGATATTCTCAATCCTTCCTGCTAGCCCTAATAGTCACTGACCTATTATGTGATATTCAGCACATTGCCCCTTTACATTTTTTCTTTTCCCTTTTTCTTCTGTACTGCTTTTACATAGCACACTAGTTGCTAGTATAGCAACTAGCTATATGGCATCTGTGTCTTAGCTGGAACCTTCAAACATTGTTGTGAAACAAAAAATAGGAAGTTTGTTTGCCAAGTGTTTTCACAGTACAAAACAGTGTTAATTCTGGGTATGAGTTCTTTCAGGAATAGAGGAAACTAAACACAAATTTGCTCAGATGCTTAGAAGCAAAATAAAGCAATAATGTTTACTATAATTGAACACATAAGATGTCAATATTGGAGGACAGAATTTTTCAGTTAACTTTAAAATGTAGTCCTGTAGTACTGATTAATAGACTTTGAAAACTTCTTGCAGCTGTCTTATACTTGAGTGTCTGTCTGTCTTCAAGTACAATGGAGATAAGAAGTCTCATTGTGAGTACTGTCTTGATTCTGTAGAAATTTCCTTCTTCAAAGGACTCAAAGGTTAGTAGAGATGAAGTTTGACCTGCAGAAAAATTAAGGAGAATTTTTTTCCCCAAGAACAAAGGTTTGAAGCCTTCTTAAATGAAATGGTTGAAGGTAAAAGGTGGACTTCCCATTTGACTTTTCTGTTGTTCTTCTCAGCTTGAAACAAATACTTTGATAGTTTTAATATAAGTATCAGTGCTGCTTTTGAACAAATTTCAAAATAGCTCCAAAATAGCAAGCCATAATATGCTTCTGAATTGCTTTCAGGTAACTTCTGTCCAAGTAATTACGCCCTTTTAAACTCTCTTCTGCTAATAAACAACTAGACTGAAGCTTACATTCTTGACCGCTTCCATCACAGGATGCAATTTGTATGACACAGTATTGCCAGCTGCCGGTAGAAAAGTAAGTCCTTTGGCGTAGTTAACAGAATGTAACTTCTTTTGGTTAGCAAACAAGATTTTCCTCTCAATATTAGAAGAGATTATTTAGAAGTGCTGACTTAGAAAAGAACTATCTTAAAAAAAAAATCAAGGGGAAGGAACAAACATTTTATGAGTTTTCCTATAAATATACTTCTGAATGCTTAGCAGTGAACTTGAAGTTGCTGTATGTAGTAGGTAGGGTAATCTAGGAATACCCATGCTGAGACTGAAACTGCAAGTCCCTAGCCACAGTCTGGTTCTCTTGTACTTCTCATTTATTCAGCCTTGGAGAAGGGGAGAGGAGGAACCAGCAGGTCATTTCCATGTGGAAATGGTCACTATGTATTATTTGCATATCCCTGCTGTCTTTGCTTCTGCTCTCTTATAGCAGTCACCAGTTTGTGAGCAGCAGTGTTTAACAACTGGGTAAGTTCTGTGATCCTAAGGAAAAGGAAAGATTTGTACCAAACCAGAGAAGGCGAAGAAACAGCTTGTATCTTAGAAATTTCTCTCTCATCTATTAACCTTGTCATTAGGGACAAAGGCATACATAAAACTGACCTGTTGACCCAATTCAACTTGGAAGTAGGCAAAAGTTTTTGATGTGCAGTGGCTGTTTACAAAGCCACAGGAAACAAATTTGAAACTTCATCCAACTGCTTAGTGGGTGTACTAAGCCTGCACACTGTTAGAATGACCTAGCACAGGAAGGGGGGGGAAGGCTGAACTTAAAATGATTAGTGGAGACTTGTGGGCTCATTCTTAAACACTTTTTTTCCTAGGTTAATGTTAAAAAATACTGTCAAGTGAAAATGACATGGGGGGAATGTGGTTTTGAATGGTAGCCAGTCTATTGCAAGCAGGGGCCGGGCAGAAATCTTCTGTCCCTGGAGCTTTGTTTTAAACTTCACTAATACAGAGTTCACTTAAAGTATGTGGAATAACTAAAGAGCCTATTTATTCAAGGATAGCCAATATAAAGCATCAACTGGAATGGCATGATGGGCTACTGTGGAGATGACTGTGTGGCATTTGAGCACCTGTGGTCCTGGATTCTGTTCTGTTCTGCTTCTTTAGCCTGCTCTCTGAGAACAACAAGCTGTTAAGTTGTGCCTCAGTTTACATCTCCATAAATACATGGGGAAAGGGTTTTCTGAGCTGCTTAGAACCTGTTTTTAAGGCCTTTGACATTGTAAGATCAAGGTTGCCTGTTTGTAGGTTATAGGTAGTCTGGTTAGATGGGATCTGTTTCTTCCTTTGCCTTACAATTGTTGCACTGAAGTTGTATTTACTTTCTTAGCAGTCAAATTTTCTAAACTCTGTGGCTAGAATGACTAGATTATTTCATTAGGTATCCAGTGTTGCAAGAAACATTTATGAAGCCATTAGGACAAATTCCTTGTTTGCCAATGTCATGCTGAGCATATAGTTCCTCACAGAGTCAATTTTAGGAACTCTCAACAATAATATGAATGCTGAAGTATGCACGTTTCTATTGAAATTGCTCAATATCTAGATTTAAGGACTGTTCATGGCTGTCTTGATATCTTATTGGGTAAAACTGGTATATTTTCCTCTCTTGGTTGGAGTTGCTTGAACACATTGTTGAAATATTTTTTCATTGCTATTCAGCTGTTGTATCAATATTGTGCAGTTGTGCAACTGTGCTGACAGGCTCAAATGTGTGGAGTGTGTTTTAAGGTGACCTAAAATTTAAGATGTTTCATGTTGTCTGTGTTTTTGAGTCATCATAGCTAGCATTAAAATGCTACCCTTTGCCTACAGTATCAGTACCACCAGGTATTTTTCTTCTGCTTAGATAGCCACATGTTATTCACTGATTGGGCATTTAAGGTAGGTAGCTCCTGTTATTAGTCCATTGCTGCTTTTACTGGAGTTAATTCAGCTAGATCTGGGTATAAAATGGAAAAACTAAAACCCCTGGAAAATACTTGTAAATGTGCTGTGTGTCTTAGTGTCAGTGGATGACTTGTCTAGCAGGACATAAACTAAGTTTCTTCAAACATTGACTGCAATCGTATTAACTACCAGGTGAAAAGTTCCACATGTGTAACTCATCTCAGTCTCAGTTCAAGCTGTTGGTTTGTTTATCATGTTTTCAATAAGAAACAAATGATGGTGAGCCATACTGGCCAGAAGAGACAGAACATGGCTGAATCCTGTAATTCCATGGTTATAATGGAATATGAACACTACAATTTCTATAGCTATGTTTGTCTGAATCCTGACTTAAAAGAAGCCCTTGTAGAAAGCAGCCCTGTGCAACCTCTGTTTGTTGATACCTGTGGCTTAAGTGGAATGTATATGACAGTCCACCAAGAGTGGACTGAGGCCCAGATGCTGAAGAGATGCCAAACCTGAAAATGTCCTTTTGAATTAAGAGGAATTTTCTAATTGAATTAGAGGTGACCTCCCATGTTTAATGAGTATCAACTTTTGGTCATGAAGCTTGATCTCTGGACTTTCTGTCCTGGTGTTTAAATATTCTAATGCAAGTGTTATCAGACTGTTGGATTAACTGTGTGCTGCACTATTGTAACTGGGCCAATGTGCTACTGGTTAGAAGTAGAAAATGTGTTGTCAGTGAATTTCTCAGCCTGCTTTTAACTTAGTGTCTGGAACTTGATGTCCCATTCCTACTTACAGATGGTTAAGACTTAATCAAGTTTCCAGGATAGTTAAGTGATGCCTACATTACTCTGAAAGAATGTCTGGAGAGTCTGAACATAGTTTTCTTTGTCTTTCCACATTGAATGTTTTCTCTGGGCTTCAGAGGACTTAGTCTTGTTGCATCTGAGGCTACGTTGTGGGTACTTTCTCTGTATGTCACTAAATTCTATATGCAATCCTATGTACAAGGATTGCTTTATTCGATGACAGGTTTATTGCACCAGTTGCTAGTGTAGTTGAACTTGTGCAAGTTGCTGCTGTAGACTGTATTGCATCATGCTGCTTAACACTATATGTAACTGTTAAATGTAATTACTGTAAACTATGATTTAGTGTACTGTTGCACTAATAAATAAAGCAAGGAAAACTTCTGTGTAGGTAACCTGAGGCACTTCTCTTAAGATTTCATGAAATCCCTGAGACTTTTGGGTGCCTGACACAGGAAAACTTATAGTTCTGCTTTTTAAGAAAAGTAGTCGTGCTGATGGCCTGAAAATGGGAGGCCTCTAGCCTGATCAAAAATGACTGTGTCAATCATAAAATGCTGACTTTTCAGTATGGACTTGTAAAGGGCTTGGGTTTGTGCCCTGTGTGTCCATGTGCTTCAAAAAAATGTTGAAGCTTGTGAACTTGCTTGGGCACACTTATATGTGCAAAGGTGGTGGTGTACACTCATGCATATGTGAGCTATGTAATCTCTCAGCTTTTCTGTTGCGGTTTGCTTGAGGCAAATGTCCTGTGAGGTTATGTTTAAATAATGCCATCTAAGATAATCATTTAATGTATATTACTAATTTAATGTGAGCTGTAAGGAGTGAAGGTTCCAAGACCTGTTCCTTCAGCTCCTATTAAAATGCCAGCGTGGTCACTGAGGCTATGACACTGACTCTGTATGGCTAAAAGACACTCAGAAAGGTTTTCTGCTCAGTTGCTAAACCTTTTTTGACAGTCCCAGTTGTACCAATCAAAGCCATTTAAACCCAAAGGACTCTTAAGAAGTGATAGGAAATCTTGAACACAGACAAGGGACACAGGCCATGGGAACCTACAATGCCAATGTGGGCAACATTCTTAAGTTCCTTTTGCAGCTCTGCCTTTGTTATCAAGTTGTGACTGAGTGAAATCCACCCCACGCTTCAGAAGAGCTCAAACAGTGAAATAAAAAAGGCAGTGAATGCTGCAGGCCAATGCAGGAAACTCCTTAACTCTTTCTTCGTGGTCCCATGTTCTTGTCTGGTGGTCTGAGCGATAGTCAAATTGTTCAGGCATCAGTGGGCAGTCTGGAAGAATTGGGACCATGGTTAATAGGAGTAATGAGAGTAATGTTAATAGAGTAATGACTGCTAAGGCCAGTACATTAGGGAGGAATTGTTTTCTGTACAAGCCAGCTGTCTCACAGGAGGTAGCACCTCAGTAGAAGCTGTCTCTTGACCCCTGCCTTAGCTTGCTGAAGTGAAGTAAGGCTCCTGTCTCCTGTTATTTAACGAGAACATCTATTCTGGCATCTTATCTATTTCCCTTTTCATCTCCTCTGAAGTATTATAGCCTGGTTCCTGATAGAATTTTTTGTCTAGATGTTAAGATCAGCGTGTTGGACTGACTGCATCCAGGACCGATCAAGTTCTGAAGGAGTCTTATTCTCTCTTTGCTTCTTGATGTGGGTCTGATAAATTTCACTTAGGAGTTCCTGTTCTATTCTTCACTTTCTTCCACCTACTGTGACTATTCTTGGGAGATGGCATGGGTTTAACTATTTGGAAAAGGCTTACCACACATGTACTGTGCTGTGAATTAATCATGTTATTAAATAAGTAATCTTCCTCAAAGGTATTCCTAGCTACTTGAAACTGGATTTCTGTTGATTACAAGGAGCTCTAGTTTAAGGAAAGCAGATAGACAAGATGGGTTTGCTCAGGTTTCCTGATAGTCGAATTACAATAGCCTAGCATCTCTAAGGAAACCAAATTTCATGGTCCTAGCAGGAAGGAGAGAAGCAGAAGGATCTCCTTCCTGTGTGTACAGAAATATTCATGAAGATGTTGAGATTGCTAGGCTGGAGTGAGAACACTCTATCAATAAATAAAGAGCATCAGTATCTTATGACATTAGTGAGGAAAGAATGACATCTCTTTTGCTTTTATTTCCTTCTATTTTAGAACATTCAGGTTATAATATTCAGCTCAAAATGACACTTGAAGCAAGTTTCTGAGGATTTGATAAAAAAAATGTACTATGTGTTGCACTAAAGGAATCCATTAAGCTCAGTGGGGGATGAGCAGCTGTGTAAGGCTTCCCTAAGCCCTCTCCATGGGCACCTCAGTGTCTGAGATAGCTGGCTGACAGGTTTGAATGCCCTGACTGCAGGCTGGAGAGGTTCTGGAGGAATAGAAGGAATGCAGGTTCCCCAATAAGCATATGTAGGGAAGGAAGCAGAGCAAGCTGGTGGATTTTTTGGGGTATACAGTCAGGGATGGTAACTGTAGCAAAACTTCAATCCTGTTTTTTTTCAGAAAGATCAAGGATTTTTAAAAGTAATTAGTCCAGTACTAATTAAGAGATGAGCCCTATCTAGCTACTTTGGTATCTGGTAAAATCTTGCTCTCATCATGACACAACTACTATCTCCTACACAGATAATGAGGGAACTGTTTTTAGACTATTCTGTTACTGAGTTTCCTTCAAGAATTCCTTGCCCCTTCCAGATTTCCCTGTTCAAGTGATCTGCTTATTGGTCATTTACTTAAGATTTAAGCAGCCTACAGGCTATTGCTTGATCCTTAATCTGAAATGCATCACCTGAAAGGCAGTAGTATTTTTGTTTGGAACTGCCTGCTTTTCTTGTATGAAGAGCTGTACCACTGTAGATTGGTGGAACTACCTTGCTGATTCTGTATTATGTAGTCCCCTTCTAAGTAGGAATGCTGCTCTGTCAGTTCTTCCATACATTACCTCCTCTGCTCGGCTAGAGATCTTGATCTCTGAGAGGGAACTGGGGGGGGGAATCCAAGTGTTTCAGTGTGATTCACTTCTAATCCAAATGTATTCAAACCTAAAGCTGGTCAACCTCCATACAAATGTTGAACATGCCCAATAGTTTTATGTGAGTTTACTTGAGCCAGAACTCTTTACATTACTTGTTTCTTTCCTATTTGCAGCACAGAAATGCCCTGGAAGTGCTGATATACAGCACAGGAGAAGGCTGTTCACTTAGTATAGATGTAGCCCAGGCTGGGAAGAGCTAAAATGCCTAATCCTATAGGTTTTGGAACAAAACTGACTCTTACCAGCTGAGATTCTCCCCTTGAAGATTAATAAGGGTATTTGAGGGCTGCTGAATAGCTGGGAAGCTGGAGGTTCCCACATTGTTAACTTCTGGCATCCCTTCCAGCCCCTGAAATGAGCTGGTTATTATTGTGAAAGAATTGCAAAGGGGACAGCCTGCTCCATTCCTGCAGAGGAGAATCTCATCAGGGTATCATTAGAGTCCTAGCCTCACAAATACAAGCTGAGAGGCAGCAATCATGTCTGTGCAGACTGCATGCACTTCCCCTATAGAAGGTTGCCACTGAAAAAAAGTGATGCTCAGCCTAAGTACGCATGGCTGCTCTGGTACATCAGTGGAGTGGTGAAAGAGGAGGGGCTTGGCAGACAAACTCCTGTTCTGAATGACTTTACCTGGAGGTAATCTTTTCTGCCAGGCTGAGTCTGACATTAAAAATGGAAGAGGCCAGGGACATTTTCCACCCAAAGCTCAATGGAAAGTGGCAGGTGTCAGATTTTTGCAAATTTCTTTCTCTTAACTCACAGGCTTCTGCTGACAGGGACTTGAAGGCTCCAACTTGGAAAGGCTCCAAACTAAATTTCTGCAACTAATATAAAATAGAAAATATTTTTAAAAGGTGGAGGGGAGGGGAAAGGACAGAGAGGTTAAAGGTAGAAATGGAAATTCTTCAGCTCAGAGAAGCAGTGTGGGGGAG
The DNA here is from genome assembly GCF_035582795.1 of Mycteria americana. Classification (NCBI taxonomy): domain Eukaryota; kingdom Metazoa; phylum Chordata; class Aves; order Ciconiiformes; family Ciconiidae; genus Mycteria; species Mycteria americana. The sequence goes on from NC_134383.1 coordinate 4,647,066, forward strand.
AAATCTCATTTGTACACTGCTAGTCAGCTGAAGATGTTCACTTGCATGCTGGTTTAGTCATTCAGAATGCTGTGCCTTTGTCAGAAACACTGAACTTGGAACAGGATTTTCCTTCTCTTGTCATTCAAGCACACATGGAGAAAATGGTTCCTTTGGAGAGTCAGGTCCTTTGACTAACCCCTCCTGGGTTACCAGCTACACCTTCTTTTGTGTATTAGATTAAGATGTGTATCCTGTATGTAAGCTAATTCTCAGTATCATACTATTTAGTAGTCTACCATCAGATGAGGAACAGATGCTGCAAGAAAGTAGATCCCAAATTTAGGTGACTCATTTCCTGCTTCTAATAGATACATGACGGATCTGTCTTGGGCAACACTTGTGTCTTTTGTCATGGCAATAAATTTCATGGAATTAATCAACCCTGCAGACTATGACTTGGATAAGATGCAGTCTTAGGACTTGAGGCATGTGATGAAGATAATGTGCTTTAACCGGTTACTGTGTGTCTGTTGCATGGTGATAGTTATTCATACTTTTGGGCCACTATGATTGCAAGGTTATGCAGCTCAGTTTAGATTGTGATGGGAGACATTCAGTGCTTAGGCTGTGGTGCTTGGGAACCTCTGTATTAAGCTGGTGTTCAAACCAGGTCATACTTTGTCAGCTTTCAGACAGCCACTTCGAAGCAGTGTGTAAATTCCCACCTGGGAGGGAGTGCTCTTCCCTCCCCACCTCGCCCTAGTGCTTTCTTAGAAGAATGAAGTAAACCCAAATATTAAACCTTTGACTTAAGAGATATGTTACCCTGAGACATGCAATCTAGAATCTGTCTGGGCTCCATAGGTAGGAAGGCTACTGTGTATTGATTGCTTGGAAGAAACTGTTTTGCATAATAACCAATTCAGTTTACAGTTAGGGGAATTCATCTGTGTATAGTACCTTGGGAAATATTTGCTTGCTTGCACCTGGATGGGAACTAGATGGAGCAACTTGCTTTTGGGCACTTTCAGCTTTGGATTACTGAAACAGAAGAATGTTTGAAGTGAATATTCTGGCTCAATTGGACCTTTGAATGAAGGACTTGTGTTAATAAATGTAGGAGATGTATTGCATTCACAGAATGTCAAAGTGTTCCTGGTTGGTTTTATTGGGCAGGTTTTTCAGGTATGTGATGGGGTAGAGTCATACATGAGAGAGGAAACAAGAAAGGGAAGCTTTGATGCCCAACTGACAAGGAGATTGATCTGTTTCATGTACCTGGAGCTATCAGATAACCTGCTACACTTATTTTTTGCTTTCAATTTATATTGGTTCAAAACTAAAGTTTGAAATATTTCATCAAATAAACTTTTCTGCTTCAACTTCTAATTTCAGTTGGCTATGCAGGTGGGTCTTCTTAATGAGGTATTCTTAGCCTAGGATTAGAATTCCCATGCAATGACCAACAGCCATGTGAGAAGAAAAAAATAATTCTACATAGAAACAAGCAGCTAATAACCTACGCAAACTGAAAGTTGAATTAAAATTTTTCTTACAGTAATATTTAGTGATATTACTTTGCTAGTTTGCTACTTAAAGTAACTGTGATGGTTTAAAGTAAAAAAAAAAAAAAAACCCAAAAACAAAAACAAAAAAAAACCAAACCAAAAAAAAACCAGAAAAAGTGAGGAGGAAATACCTTGACTTCTGGAATTAAATGTTCAGGTATTTTTATTTCTACCCTTGCATCTTGTTGGTGGACAGGAATTGAGTAATTGACACTTTTCATGTTCCTGTGAAACCTTCTGGTTATTGTCCCCTTTCAAAGGAAGAGAGTTTTATCAGATTTATTGCAGCTAGCTGTATGAGCTTTAGCTCCCCTTCTCTGGCTAGAAACTGCATGCTGAGGGTGTTCAGTTAGTAGAATTCCTAGGCAATATTGCTGTTCTGAAAACACTAGAGTTGAGGTTTGGCTTCTTGCCCTGTGCTCTACTTGTTCCTCATGTCTTACTATTCTTGTTCCTTTAGATTATAATTAATTCCTCTGTCTGGTAACCTGAGGGTAAGAAGTTGGAGTTGCGGGAGGAAGAAAAAAAACCTAGTTCTTCCCTCTTGGAGAAACGTTTCTGATTGCTGTTGTGATAAATGTTTTTAGTGAACTTTTAAACAAGCTGTTGCAATGTGTTGCTGAGAAAATTAACAAGAGTCTCCACAAACAGGTTGTACAGTGACAGCTATGTGAGACGTGCTGTTATTTTGACAGTGGCCCAAACATAAAAGGTTTTTAATTATATACCCACCCAGCCTCAGCTCAAGTGGATAGCTGCTAGTTGAGAGCTCACAAGGTAGCAGAAACCTTCAGGTGAAGAGTGTGTGCATGTGTCCTGGTGAGGATGATAGTATTTCTGAAGCAGCAGCACTTTCATCATTGTATCATGTCCTGTTCCACTACTGCAAGGTTACTTATGAGTCCTGTCTTAGTTGCGGTTGTGGTCATGCACAAGAATATTCTCCCTGCCTAGTGGAAGATAAAATCTAAAGAATAGAACAACTGTACTTGATCAGAGCAGAAGTTCAGAAATTGCAGTATTCTCTGTGTGATGCTAGTTGATAGTAAAAGCTTAGTGGATGAGTATAAGAAGCAGGCAAGCACAGTATGACCTTCTCCTTTGCATCACCCTGATGTTATACAAGGAGTGATTTGGAGATTCCTTGAGCCAGAGGCTGTAACTGCCTCCCAGTGTTTGGTTGAAAAAATAAGCTATTTTATCTCAAAGGAGCTGAGGAAATTGGAAGAAGATTAAACCTACTGTTTTAATCTAGTCTATTCATGACTCAGTACTGTTTCATACAAGTATATGGCTCAATGTTTTGTCTAGCATCCCATGTCATTGCTTCTGTGAAATTTTGGAAAGCATAAACAGTCTTAGGCTTTAATGTGAGTCACTGTATGCTTATCACTAAGCATTTAGGTAAGATGGCCTATCAATATCTGTTTGTTACAGAAAAAGTATGCCTGTGCATTACTGCAACTGAATTCCTTGAAGTACCTTGTGTATTTTTGTACTTAGCGCTGCATTATTTCTGTGCTTAAATAGATTTACATACTGTATGTAATAGCTCAGATTACCACATCTATGATTCTCTATTAATGGAAAATTGGTCCTTTAACTCTAGTGTATGTAAAAAGTTGAGCTTTGCATGTTCTTTCAGTATGTAGCTCTGAATTATTTATGACTGACCTCCAAAAAGCAAGGAAAAAAGAAAACCCAGTTAATGGAAATGCTTTCAAAATGTAAATATCTTTCATAAGTACATTGTGTGTCTGTTTGGAACTGAAGACAAAATAACATGTCTGGGAGATGATAAAGCAAAAAGCTCTTTGGAACATAAATTGCAGGAACTTGTGCCCTGCTGTCTCTTGAGCGGGGGGATGCTGGGTGGTCTGTCACTCAGGGGAGAAGCAAGTTCTGGCATTGTAAAGCATCCAGATGTAGCTTTTCTCTTGTGCTGTACTCCATTCTTCATAGTGAGAAGAAAAACAGTGAGATAATTCACTGAAGTTAATTTTCTGGGAAAAAGGGGACATTTGATCACTGATATTGCTATAGTTACCCAAAGAGGGGTATTTCTGGTTTTGCTGACAGATGGAACAGGCCATGTTCTAACCCTTGCCTGACATTAGCGTGCAGTTTAAATAGAAGTGATCTTGGCCTTTTGGACAAAAGGGTGTTTCCATTAATTTTTGGCACCAACTTTTCTATCACACATAGTTGGCTGTTTTGACTCTTAGCTTTTCTTGCTACCTTTTGTTTGGCAGGAGGATTTTGATCACTTCACTGAGTAAATGGAGTTGTTAATCCTCTGGTTTTGCCTGAGTTTCAGGAGGGAAGGAGGGTGGGAGCAAGAGTGTTACTTTGGGTTCTACCCACCGTTACTCTGCTGGACTAGAAAGGCAGAGAAAGATTGCAAAAAAGCTGACATGCTTGCTAGCATCCACTAGAAAATGTAGTCTGTGGTGGGGGCCTAGCTATGTCCTTCTGCTGAAACAACTTTCCTCTGTGCAAGCAATAACGAATGTGATAGTTATCTTCTCTGTTTATGCAGGTCACCCATCCTTTCCCTGCTAAGTATTCTGTTCAGTCACTTCTAAGTGAAAGCTTTGCTGATATTGAAGTGTTGGCTGTGAGTTGGCCCTTACTTTGCCTCACTTCAACTGCAGTTTCAATGAGTTCAAGTAGGAATGCTGAGTTGTTAGAGGCTGGGGAGCAACAGCTGCATCAGTGTCTGAAATGGGTGCTACTTCCCACAGTGCATATGAAATCAACTCGGTGTCAAGGACAGCAGTCTGTTTGTTTATGTTCTTCCTTTCATCCTCTTTGCAAGGAGCCCTTGTTACTTCCCAGACTGTCCCATTACTGTGATGTGGAAAATTGTTTCCCACTTAGACTGTAGGGGACGGGGTAGGAGGGAACACTGAGGGGTGGAAAGGTTGATGTGGAGGGAGCAGCAAATATTCTTGATCTTTGAGAATCAAAGAGACTAGCTATAAAAAGTAGACTCTTCTCTGCACTATCAAGGTCAAGTAGTCAAGTGAATTGTTGTGTGTTCTGTTGACTGATGCTCTATCTTGAAAGTGGATGTTCATTCAAAGTTCTAGCTTGACAGCTCTGCAGCCCTCAATTTATCCATTCCTCAGAATAATTTGGCAGCAGATACGACGTGACCTCACTACAGTGGAATGACTGGATGTCTGAGGGAAGAAAGAGGGTTGAAGCAGTTATGAAATAGAGAAGGAAGACAGGAGATGAACTTGAATGGCTCATCTGCTGATCAAAAGTGTGATGTCAGTGTTGTGATGTGAACTTAGGGCTGGATGTGCACCTCAAGAATGGATTCTGTGATGCTTGCTGAATCTTTTGGGCCTGCATGCTTCTGATGTGGCTACACGGACCTTTTGGGACCTGTCCCTTGATGTCTGAATGTAGAAGTTCCACATTCTACTGAACATAACTAGGAGCCTGTTAAAAGGAAAAATATGTTTCAGGCAGATATGCAAGTTGTTGCAGATAATGTTACAGATACTGTGGTTTTTTTTCAATGTCTAACCACAAAAAGGAAAGAAAAAAATGTTGCTTAATGAATAATTCGTAGATCATGCTCTGTTAGGATTTGTGCCTCTAACCGGGCAGATGCCTATCAACATTCCTGTTTTTCTGTAGCTTCTGCGTTGGAATCTTGGTTACTGGATGCTAATTTTTATAAGCTGTAGGGTCAGATGGAGGAACAAATTGCAAGAACAATGAGGATGCATTGTTCTAACCAAACACCTCTGTCTTCATTTTCTAAAGGAGCTGGGTTGTTACAGTGAAAGGTAAGAGCCGAAATAGCTTTCTCTTCCAGAACTTTGTTGTTGAACAGATCATGAAATTGAGAATTGCAGCGAAAGCCACCAGTTAATGTGGCATAAATTCCAAGCTGACCAGCATCACCTGAGAATACTGTTAGGTTCTGTTCCTTGTTTTAATGAGAATTCCCGGTTTTTACAAGTTGATTCTCCCTAACTTAGGCCAGAGGGAAAGGTCTTCTCCCGTTTGGTTTTCCTGCCCTATGTTTGCTTGGTTTGGTATGAGAATAGAACTAGAAGCTGCTGTTACCCAGGGGTATCTGTGTCTCGGCATTAGCTTGCTTTTGCTATGAGTGCATATCTAGGTGCCTGATGAGAAAGGACAGGTAATTCTTGGGAGAAGGGCAGTAGTCTTGGGACTCCTGCAATCAGTGTTCATTGCCTGGCTCTACTACAGAAGTGGGTAATGTGGAGCTATTTGTTTGACCTCTCAATGCCTAGGTTGCCCATCTGTGAAAGGAGGATTGTAATTTCATGTTTCTTACCCCATTAGTGTTTACAGAGCAGACAATTCATAATGGGTACATGGGGTAGTCCCCTCTTGGAACAGAGTTTTGGCCTGTCCAGGGACTCTTTTCCACAGGAGCTCAGGGAAAAGCCACTCCCAAACTGGAAAATGATGGGGAGGAGAAACAAGAACAATGCACTGGAGGTGTTCATAGCCTGCCTTGCTTTCAGGGGGAGGATGTGACATGAGGGAAGCCTTTTGTGTGTTTTGTGGTTTTACTGTTTCAAGAATAGAAACTTGACTTGCGTGGGAAAAACCTGAATAAATTTTGGGCCTGTTGTTTGTCATTCTCCTGGCAGGAAGGCATATTCACCATCTTTCAGAGGTCTTCTGCCATTCATGCATGTGGATGCACACTGCATATAGTGTGTGGTATTTGTCTGTAACTTTTTTCCTTCAGTTGGCAAGATGCTTGTGACTATTGGTAGTTTGGGAACGCAACCTACTCCTACTTTGTTTTGCACAGTGAAGTAGAAAATGTCACCTTGTTTCAGATTCTCCTCTGTCACATTGATTACTATGATCTTAGAGAAGGACAGAATGATCTTTAGCAGCAGAAACTCATGATTCTTGCAGCTTTCATGCTCTGCAGGAAACACTAGAAATTGTTCAGCCTGGCTATCAATATCCAATGGAGTTGGAAATAAAATAAGACAATTTCTTATTCCTACTTATCTAGCAGTAAGACTTTTTTTTATTTAGGGATATATTCTTTTTTCCTGTTTTATGCCTTTACTATAGTATTGATGAGGAAATCGTCTAAGGTGCCACTTGCACCCTGTGCTCAGACAAGTGAGATAAAGACAAGGACTGATTTTAACAAACTTTGATTTCAGCTTTGTATCACTTGAAGGTTTTGAAGATGTGAGTTGATTGAAAGATGGTATCATCATGGCTAGACTGTGTTCTGGAGTTAAGACAGGATAACATGGGATGTGTGTACCTGTGGATCTTCCACTGTAACTAGATGTGCTACTTCATTCTATAGCCTACATTGAGAACGTAGGCTTCTAACTTTGATCCTTATCTAGTAGCTTGTAGCGGGTACAATTTTTGCTTACACTAGATACCTGCAGTATATAGTTTGTGGGTATTGACACTATCTTAGGAGCATTTGTTAAACTGCTACCATGAGAAAGGAAAAAAATGCTATTATATTTTTTTGCTGAGCATACATTTATCATTGAGCTAAATGGAAATGCCACATTTCTCAGCAATTGCTGCCCACAGCATTTTAACAGAAAATCGGAGCATATTTATCAGGTGGAATAGGAAAAATCTCAGACTTGTAACTTGAAATGGAACAAGGGATGTTGAGATGGCAGACAGTGGTCTATTCCAGTCATTAAATATTGAGGCATATGTCAAAACCAATGAAACTGACGAGAGGGCTTCTCTTGATGATATTGTTATGAAAATTAGGACTGGAGAGGAGATGCACAACATGATGGAAGCTCTGGAGCATGACAGGCACAGGTTTATTAAAAGTAGAGTCCAGACAGTAGCTGTTGTTAAAACTAAGAATTATACTGAAGCAAGCCTCCATGTCTCATCCTGTCCCTCAGAGGGGGCAGTTGAATGTTGAGTTACAGTAGCATTGAAGAGCCTCACTCAGAGCTGTGCATGTTGACATTAGATGCTCTACAAATGCAGAACAGATACAGTCTCTGACTTTTTACTTATTTCTCAGTGTTCAGCTAAGGGAAAACTTGTCATTAAAACCACTGTGTTTCATGAAAATGCAGTTTCCAGCTTCAGTAAAAGCTCGGGTTTTTGTATTTGACTGTTGGTTAATGGATTACGAAATAATGAATTTCCAGGCTCTTATTCTTTTAGTAACGATGCCACCTAGTGGGCTTGGCCGGTAGGAAGGACGGTGGACTGCGTGACACGGTGGGGGCAACCGGACTGGATGAGGCTGGAAATAAGGGAGCGGGGCATGTTCCCAGTGCTTTGGAAAGGCTTGTGGTATTTGCCTTTGCCAATGTTCTACTTATTCCCCTTACCATTACATGGCCTTAACTAGCAACAATTTTCTTGTTAACAATTACTTTTTACACTTAGTTACTCAGTTGCCATCTGGTTACTTCAAGCTTCTCACTGCTGTAGTAAGAGAAGGCCGTTTGGTGGACTTCAATTTGCAGTTGTAAAAGTGGCAGGTAGTAACTTTGAATTTCTGGACACCTCTATCAAATACATATCAAAGAAACATAGTGCCAACAATAGCTTATTAATTGGACATTTTAGTAACTTGTACTTCCTGAACACTGCTCCTTTACTCAAGATTTCAAAGGGCTTAGTTCACAGGTTGGTTAACGTAGTCAAATCCCACATCCATCTGAGATAGATGAGGCATGGAGAAGTAGCTTCTTGAAAGTTCTTGATATTTCTAATATCTGGGGCTGTCCTGTAACCCTTCCACTTACCAATATTGATGAGATGCCTTTGAAGAATGAGATCACTTGATTTTTCTGTGCTGTCCTCAAGTCCTAAAAAAAAAAAAAAAAAAATCCTTTTGTGAAAAGAGTTGATATACCTTTCTTCCTCCTAGGGAAAACATCTGACACGTTTTCAAAGGCAAGGGTGGTAGAGAGGACACTTGGACTCTCTGGCCTGCAGCATCAACAAAAATAGTTGTTATGTGCTGTGACATCTTGTGATGGTGATGGACAGAAGAAAACAATTCTGTTAATAGCAGAGCACAGGGCAGTTGGATGGATTTGTTCTACTCATTTGCAGGAGGAAAAAAAAGAATCCTTCTCCTCACTATGACTAGGTCTCTGTAATTTTTGTGAAGAAATAAGACTTGAAAAATCCTCTACCTTCATAAAATGGCTGACTGTCTTGGTAAAGCTAGACTCCATGTTTTGCACACTGGCAGAGTTCTTTACTGTTTGGGCTCAAGCCATGAGTCTCATGTCAGAGTTAATATGTGCAGTGGCTTAAAACTTGGGGGATCCCATCCATGAAAGGAACGATGTGTACTCTTCTATTCTTTTCAAGGAGAAGTAATTAGAAAAGGGGGCTTAGTCAAGAGGCTTTGGCTAACAGAGCACCACATGGGTTTGAGCCATGTGTATCACCAACCTGGTCATTCACACCCACTCCTGAAACTAGAGTGGGCTACAGGTCTCCAACCACTCAGCTGCTGTGTAGCAGCTGATGTGTGGCACCTTGTTACACTTCAGTAACTGAGTAACTCATTGTCCACCCAAAGCCCCTTAGCATTGATAAGCTTCAATACTGTGGCGGTAGTACAGACACCACCTCATCTTTCCACCTCTGTTCCTTATCTTTCTTTGGTTTGTTAGGAATCCATCTATGCCTCATTAGGGATGAACCTCTTGTGTACTGGGTATGCGATATGTTTATACAGTGTTTGCAAGCTGGATCTATGTGGTTCTCCCGCAAAATGTCAGTAGTAACTTGTAAGCTTCTTTGTGCTATGTTCTTGCTGTAAAAGATAACCAGAACAGTTTGGCCTGAAAAATTTGTGTACGCACCACTATTTTGATATTTTCTTTAGACTTCTGTAATTTTTCCATTGTTTCACTGTAGAACTACCTGATTCTGAAAGGGAAAATAGATGCTAAAACATCGCATTTCTAACTAAATGTCTACAGAATCTCACAAAGAATCCCCTTAAATGTAGAGGGTTGGGAGGAAAAAATGGAAATGCCTGCTTATTAGTTCATGCTGCCATTGAAATACTAGATTTCTCTGTCACAAGAAACAAGTGTGTGTTAAATGAGCTCATGGCTTGCCTGCAAACCAGAAACATCCCTTTTGTTTCCATGTCATAACAAGCATTCCTGGGGGAGACTGCCAACAGTTTTTATGTGTTAGTAATGATTATCTTGATGCACAGAATAAGCGCCGCCTGACAAGGACTTGGGCCCATCAGAAAACATAGTTAGCATAGAAACTATAAATGCTAAGGGGATGTGAAGCTATGAAATAAAAGAAAACAGAGGAGGCTAGCTGGCTGTGAGGTGTTTGCTCTAGTTCAGAGCTGGAGCCTCTGTTCAAATGTAGCCCTTCTCAGCAGGGATTGGAAGCCACACTTGACTGCTTTGTGATACGTGTTTCTTTTTTGTTCTCGGCTCTCAATCACGACTGCTCTGGGAAGCAGAGATCTTTTCAGTCCAGTAGATGAAAAGATGAAAAATGAGTTTCAGTAGAGCTCAAAGCCTGAATAAGTACAGGACATCTTGGTTTTTTGTCTTATCCAGGTGTCTGCCTCTTGGATTTGCAGCTGTATGAACAATCTGAATGTATGCATCAATGCTGTAACTCTCAGGCACCAAAACTGCCTGCTGGCTCTTCATCCCCGTACTGGGGTGAAGTGCCACCAGAGCCGGAGGCGTGCCTTGTGTCCCAGTAGATGGAGCCCTTGCTGAGCCTTTCCATTTTCAGTTACTGCTGCATCGGCTAAACACAGCCTGGTGAGCAAAAAGTCCAGAAACAGTTGCAAGGCAAGGGTTAGTGGGGGAAGGAGGAAAGAGCAATAGTTGAAGCTTATTTCTTTGCATGAGCTGATCCAGAAGATAAAGAAATTGCTACACAGGACAAGCAGAGATAAAAGAAATAGCCCCAGTAAACCCATTGCACTTAACAGCTTGAAAAAACTGAAGCAGTTTTGACCAGAGCCTAGTGCTTAATCTCTGCTAGGAATTTAGGGAAGAGGATGCAGTATGTTGGATCATGATCTGACAACAGTTTATTAAGTCTACTCATGTCATATCACATTAAAACTTAAATATTTTTCTCACCAGGCCTCCAAAGAAACTTCATGCTAGTTAGGTGTGCTAGGGTGCTAGTTAAGCACCCTAGTGCTTTTATTTTTCTTTTCCTTGTACTTCAATTACCAGTATGCTCTTTTGCTGCTTTCCACAGTAAGTCTTTTCTAGGTCGTGAATTTTATTTGGCATTGAAAGTTAAGCAAGGCTGCCCCAGGCCACAGCTGGAGCCCATCTGGAACAGGGGGCCAATCACCCCAATCCCCACAAGCCAGACATGGTGACCAAGCAGGCAATGGCCTGGGCGGCAGGGTGCCTGCACCAAGCAGGCAATGGCCTGGGCGGGAGGGTGCCTGCACCAAGTAGACAACGGTGTGTGCAGGTGTGTGCCCAGCAGTGGCACCTAACACATGACTAACAGTTGAATAGAGTCATTCAAATATATAGGCAAAATAACATTTGCCTAACATTTGAATAGAGAGTTTTAAATAAAACCCATAAAGTCTGCAGAGAGATGATTTATGCTGGGTTTCTTCCACAGTACTTTGGTGGACAATGTACTACATGAGATGCATTTGTGGTGTGAAAGAGTGAGGTCCTGATAGCATATGGTTATTGGTATTAAACAGCATGTGGTACTTTGATCTGAAGTCATTTTTGGCTTTATTTCAAAGCAGATAGTATGTTGTCATCTTTGTTATTCCATCAAAAGGAAATATTGCCTGATTACTCTAACAGTTCTACACTGTTTCAGTGACCTGCACTGGTCCACTTGCTGCTTAAAAGACTTCTTGCTAGGGGTTGATATATATGTAAAATGTGCTCTTTGTTGCATGATAAATGCTCCAGGGAACGAATACTATTTTAGTGCCAAATGCCAGGGTTTGACTCTGAAGCAAATTACTAGGTCGTGTATACTGGTAAAACCAGGATGGTCTGTAGGTATGTCTCCTCATAGAATGGCTATTTCCTATACACATGCACATTTCAGTGGGCACCACCAGGAATAGAGTAAAACAGATAGTATAGAAAACAGATGGCTGCTTCAGCTGTTCACAGATGTCACGGCAATGTCCTAGCAATGTTCTTTGCAAATACCTGTGTATGCTTTTATCCCTTACTGGATGCTAACAAAATCCCCTGAAGGCAAAATGAGGAGCCAGGACTTGTGCAATTAACAAGATTTCACGCAATCATTTGCTTCTTGGGTGAAAGTCCTTTGTGTAAGACTGGCTGGGAAGGCTGCTATTTAGCATAAGAGGAAAGCAAATTCAAGCTGGAAGGTGCTTATTAGGCAATGCTAATTAAGAGCTAGTCTGGATGTGTTGTGTGCTGTTGGTGGGGAAAGGACATTTTACTATGGAAAGGAATTTCGTGCAAGTGAATGTATGCAAATATGTCTTCTAAATAAGAAAGATTCAAGAGGCATGGGTTTTGTGCATTAAACTACATAATAAGGCATAAGAGGGCATATAAGGACTGTGGCTTCTCCTGTATGACAGAAGCACAGTTATTGAGTTGAACTTAATCTTAGAGCAGGGATGCCTAAAATGAGGGATTGGTAGAAAGTACACTGATGGTACAGGGTGTTGGGGGGAAGAAGAGTGTGACACTGTTAAAGAAGCATTGGCTGGGGTTTTGTATGAAATAGTGTTTGAGTTTGCTAATCTACTTTCCTCACCATCATAAGTGCCAGAATGTCAACTTCATAAAAGTGGTAGTCAGCAAAAGGCTTTGCATCACTGAAACAGATGAACGGAAGTCCTGTCTGATGGGTGCTATCATTACAACTTTCCATTTAACCTCAAGAAAGGCCTTTCAAGGGTAAATGGTTGAAAACGGTGTCTGATTGACCCTTGTCACTCGGAATGCCTTGAAAGACCTCACTTCTAACTCTCCTGAGGTACTGTATTAATCCCCCAGGCCAGAGAGAGTTCAATAGTAAGATACATAAATCTATTCCTATTATTTAGTACGTAGGACCCTTAAGTGTGGACAAGGAGTCTGTTTTGCTAGGTGCTGTATAAACACTGAACAAAATATAGTTCCTGCCCTACAGAGTATACTGCATGGAAATTAAGTCAATTATAGAAAGCTTAAAATAACTCTAGCAATTGCTGGCATGCTGCAAAGAGGCTAGGCCCTACCACATCCTGTTCACTGGAGTTTTGTGGTTGCCATCTGAGCAGCTTCTCTAGGCTAAAAGATGCAGAAGGCTAAGGAAAAAATGCTGGAGTTCTTTTCTGAGGATAATGCTTTTTTCTCAAAAGGGGAAAGTTTCTGGCCCTTTACAAGGGAGTAAAATGAGACTTCCCATCAGAGCTTTTAAATCTTCCCTGAGGACCTGTGGGAAGGGTGGTCAGCCTACTTAAAAACCAAGGTGTGCTGGAATGCTCCTTAGTGAAGGGACTATGCTTAAAGTGCTGGTCTCTCTTCCTGTATGGATGAAAGCAGTGGCACAAAAGACAGAGCTTTGTCAAGTAAAGCCAAAACTTGTGAAGGGCTTTGACATCTTTAGTTAAGCAGTGGTATTCATTTATGAAGATAGCCTAGCTAGTGTGAGTTAAGATGTTAAGCAAGTATTTCATGCAGGAATGTATGCATGCCTGCACCATGGTGTGAGTTTGTATTTATAGCATCGTGCTCTTGTGTTAAGTGGTATGCTGCCTCTGTTCTTTACTCCCTTTTCTGTTCTGCTAGCTTCTGGTATTCAGTCCTGAAATCTGACTTCCCAGTTGTCAGTAGTGTCCTGCTGGCATCCCTAGAGAGCAGATGATTTACAGTAATCGGTGTTCTCAGTAGCAATCAGTGCCTTTCAAGTGGTTAGCAATTCAAGCTGCACTTTGAAAATGTTGATTGAACATGGAAGGCAGCATATATTCTTGATGGAAATAAGGAAGTCAAAGGCTTGCTCTGAAATCAGGTGGTTTCTAAGGTTAGCATGAAAAAGCACACAAATTTCTGCAGCCCAGGACATGTGAGGAAACGCTTGCCAGGCTGGAAAACCATAGACTTGAGCACAACTGAGATGAATTGGAGCACCCCTTAGATGTGGAGTGAGGTTTGAGTGAAGATAGATCCTTTACAGAGAAGCTTTTCTTGACCAAAGTGGAGGTCACAGTGAGTGAGGCCTGATGTGGCCCAATGATCTGAAAACAGAGGAGGGATTTGTAGGTGAAGTGATGATAAACTTGGATTTATACTGACCTTGTCACCCGAATGCAATCCCAAAATACTTTGTAGAAGCATCTTGAAACTTAAGCACAATGACAGCCACCTCTGGGTGGCAGCTTCTGAATGCAGTGTGGCTATGCCACCTGACAGTTCGGGATTGGAAATTCTGTGTGTCTCCCTGGGAAGTAACACAAACTGCCTCCTGTGTGGTAAGTCTAGTTCCTGGTGGAGGTCTCTAGCTCAGTTACAGCTTTTATGTTCAGATCTTGGTATGCTAAAGACAGCTCTTCCCTCCAACATCCTTTTGCATGCAATGCCTCTCTCGCCTCCCAGTTTTGTACTGTGCAATGTTGTGGCTTCTGTAGCAAAGCTCATGCTTTTTCCAGTCTATGTAAATAAACTTGGATCAGGCATGGATTTACTAATGGAGGCTAGAAGGCTGAAGCCTATGACAGAAAACTGTCAAGGTAATTCATATTCTTGCTTCATGTGATGTGATAGCAGTTCTTCCCACTCAGATTGGGGAATGCATCTGCCGCTGGCTTATATAAAATAGGAAATTTAACCTCTGGGAACACACTGGATGTGGCTGTGTAATAAAGCCCAGCAGGGAAAGACTGCAGCAGGAACATGAATCTGGATAATACCAGCAAAAAGAACTCATCCTTCTATATTTGATGCAAACCCTGTAGCCATGAAAAAATGGTTTGGTGTGAAACTTTCATATGAATGTCCATAATTTGCCATAGTACTGGAAATAATTCTGATTGTTCGAGTCTGGCAGACCTGCTACTGCCATAACCTCTCAGGAGTCAAAATAAGTAATGTGCTGCTGGCTTTGCCTGCTGCATGTTCTGACCCCCAAGGCTCACAGTCTCCTACTAGTTTTCTTTCTACATATTGGAGACTGGCTGAAGACATCTTTTCAATTCTAGAAGACACATTTTTATGCCTATTGCTATCCAGTCCAACCTGTTGTCAGCTAGGAAGCTGTTCTGTATCTCATGAAGCACAAATCCTGAAGGAAGGACAAGTTAAAGTGAATCACAGCAGGAAGTCTTAGGAGAGCGACTTGGTCTTTCTGTCTCTACAGACAGCCCACACTTGTGTTCTTTAGAGCATTTCACCTTAGGAAATGGTCTTGGTAAAAGATCAATGTGACCCAAGTGTACATGCAAGTACTGTTAACGGAGCCTAAAAATACATTTGAAGTAGGGGGTAAATAAAAAGTTGCTAGCATATCTTGTGTGGCTTTTTTGGTGTAGTTTTTATTCTTGCTGAATGAATTTGTTGCACTGAGGGGAATATTGGCAAATGCCACATCTTTTTTCCTCCCCTAGGCTGTTTGCTGATAGATCTTGCACAGAATGATTACTATGAATATTTTACGTTGCTGTTTAACAGGCTAAAATATGTTACCCTAGGAAATGAAGAAATATTAATACTTTGTATTTGGTGAACAATGAGTAAATAAGCCTTGGATCAGAGATGTTGAGATAATCTGGATCTAGATAATGGAATAATGAACTTGCATGTAACTGTCTTGTATTGGAAAGCTTAAAATTCAAGTTCTGGACATCCTCCTGGAGCAACTGGAGGGAACTGTACATCTGCCAGGCTTCTCCAGCTCTTGTATTCACAGGCAAGAGGTTTCCCTCTATCAAATCTTGCATGTAAGGACTTGTCTCTTATACCTGATTAGTAGAATCCTCAGATTTCATATCAACTTTTCTCTGATAATT
This sequence comes from Mycteria americana, assembly GCF_035582795.1. Lineage (NCBI taxonomy): Eukaryota > Metazoa > Chordata > Aves > Ciconiiformes > Ciconiidae > Mycteria > Mycteria americana. Next base: position 4,662,618 of record NC_134383.1, read on the forward strand.
TCAAACTGTTACTGAAATAATCTAGTCTTTACCCCTAGAAGAGGTAAATTTGCTGTTACACAGCACTATCTGTTCTGGGTGTATTGTGTTAAGAAATTACTAGACCTTTTTGGCTTTCTATAGAACTAAGGCTAACATGCCTCTCACTCTCTTTTCAGTTAATAAGTTAAAAAGTTGAGTCAAAGAAAATAGTGATTTTTTTTTTTTTCCCCCATAGTATGTCTCACAGGGATGTTTGTTTGCAACAGCAGCAACAGGTTCAGTCATCTGACAACAGGTATAAAATTTTCTGCCAAGGCAGCTTGTGTGTGTGTACAACTACACAAAGTAGAACGGAGAGACAGGAAAGCTTACTCAACAATTCTCATTCACTGTGTTCTCCTTGTAACCTAAGGGCAGTTTTACAAACTGTGTTCCTAGGGAGATTTAGAACTGAGGCCCCAAGGATCTGCAGTAAAATACTACTTGCTTTACCCCAGCAAGGGCCCCTTACCAGAGAAGAAAGGGGAAGCCAAGCCATAAAGAAATGAGGGTCAGAAAGGAACATGCCATCCTGCGTTTCAGCTTCCCTAAATGTAACTGGTATTACTGAGAAACACTAATGGGACTGGTTGTTGCTTCACATATCAGCATCCTGAATCTGTATCTAGCTGAAAGAAGAAATTGCCCTTGCCTAATGGATGCAGACTGTATTTTACTGTTGATTTGAGTCTACTGGAATAATTGGAAAGCTCAGTCACCACAACAACATGGGGTGACAGAAAAGGTATGAGAGGGTAGTCTCTTGCCAGGGTAAAATGCATGTTGTTCTAGCTGAGTGCATTTGCATACCAGACACAAGACAATAAATCGCCTGCACCCTGAAACCCTTGATAACTGGCAGGTGCTTGATGAGGGTTTGGGTTCCATGACTAGAATCACCTCTATTTGTCCAGCCTTCTGTTCTCTAGTTTATTCTTAATTCTCTCTGCATCAATGCAAGAAAGTCACAGATGAGGAACTTTGTCATTTTTTTTTTTTTTTTTTTTTTAAGCAGGAACTTTTTCCTAACCTTCTTCCAAAGGGAGAGAAAAAGGACCAGTGGCATATTAGCTCTGCTCTAGTCCCTGGCTGGACGACACAGCTCTATTACTACTTAGATGAATTGCAAGAAGTTAAAAGCTCATGGCAGCATGATCAAGCAGTTAAAGGAAGATATTAAGAACTCAGCTGAACTCTTATTTCTGATTATGACAAGGCTTCCCAGGTGGCACACAGCAAGCCACTTAAATTACATCTAGCTTACAGTAACCTTTCCCTAAAAATGATTCCTCTCTGGACCCTTTCCGGTGGCAATAGCAGCTCTGAACAGGTCTACATGAGTATTTTTGTTTGCTAATCTTGCAAAGCTACCAGTCTCCTCTACAGGTGCTCTGAAACACTGGGTGCTCTGAGGGCCTTGGACAGACAGCTGTGGAACTGCAGGCTTGGAGGGGAAAACTGGTATAAAGCAAACCTTTTTCCTCACTTGTATCTTGGGTAGGCTAGGCTGGTACTTACTTGAAGTTAGTTTAGGGATGCAATGTGGCAGCAAAGGCAAAAAAAAAAAAAGCCAGGGAAGGTTTCATGTGGTAAATAGTCATCTAATAGAGTGGGGAATTGAAATGAAAGAAACTTTGCTACTGAAAAATACCATCAGTGTCTGAGCAAAGGCATTAGCAGTCACAATCCACACACCTAGTGGAAACCTCCCACAAAATGCTCCCATATGAACAGTCAGTAGGGTTTCCTGCAACATGGCAAGACAAAGGTTGTAGGTGCCCAGCCTGGCAAGAATGTGGCCTGCCAGATGCTGAAGCAAAGGGCTGCAGGACTGCAACCTGTCGGCTCCCCTGACCTCTGTGTGAGGTAGTGTCACTGCCCAAGGAAAAATCTGGCTGTGGAGTGTGGTGTGGGGTGACAAAAGGCTGAAGGGGGGGGGGGGGGGGGGGGGGGGAATTGGTTCTGAAGCCTTTCCTCCCCCTGCCCTGGGCAGGGAGCCTGGCACAGGTGTGGGGACTCTGCTCCCTGAGGACTCACCTGTGCAGCCTCGCTCAGCTGAGGTAATTAAGGCTCCGTGGGGGCCCTGCAGTCCAGTGCCTGCTCTCTTTGCGGGGAAGCAGCCCTGTGGCAGTGCCTCTCTGGGAACCAGGTAACTTCACACCATTTTACAGGTCAAAGGCGGGTAGGGCCGGGCCGGAGCGGCTGAGCAGCCCCCTCAGCCCGGGGGCGGGGAGGCGGATGAGCTCCACTTCTGGAAGGTTCCGCCCGTGTCAGGTGACCCTCGGAGCCTGGCGGGAGGGCGGAGCCTCTTCCAACGGCTGGTAACGGTTGCCTCGCGCCTGCCCGTCTGTCTGCTTTGCTCTCAGGGGCAGTTATGCAGAATGCAATACCTCATAAACAGGTAAGTCTCTATTCCGTCTGCATCCGTCCTATGTGCAATGCCGTCTGGGGGTGAAAGTCCCTCAGACTGTGGTGTGTGTTGGAGGGCTGTCTGCTGAGGCTGTGGCTTCAGTGTGTTTAAAAAAAAATAAATGAGAGCATAAAGGAGACTTTAGGACCCTTGCTTTTGGGGGTCAGGAAGCCTGAGTTCAAGTCTCCAGTTCTATTGGTTCTGGCCAGTAAATAATCTATTATTGCTACAATTCTTGCTTCCTTAGTGCCCTAGTGACCTCCCAGTTGTCTCTGCTGCTGTAAATAGTATCTGTTATTGGTGGCTGGCTTTTTCCTCTCCAAAAAAGCAGGAGAGTGAAGTAATACCTGTAGGGTTGTGAGAAGGGGTAGGCCCCTGAAAAATGAGAATTGTTCAACTATCTGAGGTGTCTGATCTTCTTTGTTACCTGTTCCCTTTGCCTCAGGTTTGGTGATGTAAATAGTCATGAGTCTCTGCATGGGGAAGAGAAACTGGGAGAAAGGACTTGCTGGTGATTATGCCTTATGATTGAGGGTTGGCCTTGACTAGTAGTGTTTAAGGGGAGTTTTTTGTCTCAACCCTTTTGTCACATTTGGGGTGGGCTCCTTTTCTTTGCCTAAGTTTCCAGAAACTGTCTAGTTGCTGATACAAAACCTAGAGCGGATGCTGTAAATCTAAGTTTAAATCTTCTGGTTACAAATGTTGTAATTTTGGAGCCAAATATTTCATTCCAGGTTTTGAATTGTATTAATTTGTTACATGATTTTTATCCTTTCCTAAGCTCATGGTTATTAGTACATTTAATAGTGATAACTGGGCTTCCTTGTTAATATCTGGAACTTGAATTTGCTTCACAGCTGTGGGGTTCCTTTTGGGCAGATAAAGGTGAGTACTTGTAGTATGAGACTTCAGCAGGTTCTCATGAAGGAAGGATGGATTAGTCTTGAAAGAGGTTTTTTCCTTTATCATATGCTCTGTGTACATATTTGCATGTTTAAGAAGTTTTCTACTGAAACAACATAGTGGAGGGACATGACAGTGATGAACTGTTGTTATAACATTGCGAATCCCCAACTGTTACTGATGCTAAAGTGATCAATCTTCCGGTGATTCTGTCAGAATCTCCGCTATAATATCTTAGTTGGTGTTCTTGGTTTATAAGTTGGGCAATAAAAATAGATGCCAAAATCATCAAATCCAAAGAGCCTTTACCTCCCTAGCTATTTGAAGGTGCAAAACTTAAGTTACATTTGTGAATATCTATCCTGGAGTAGGTATATGTAAATAACCCCATGGCAGAGGCCACAAGAGTTGAAAAATATTATAATCAGCTGTTTTAGTGACTTGATTGAAGAGGTAGGAACAGCTGTGACTTGCTGCATTCTTTCAAGTTCACTGTGTGAAATGAAAGTTTAGTGCCTTCTGTGTAGAGTTAAGAAACTGCCTTTGTTTGCATAGGTATAAAAAGCCCAGTTTCTAGAGTGGTCATGCTGAAGCTCCAGGCACCTGATAGTTCTTTTTGCCTAAGCACATGTCTTGGAGCTTAAGGCATAATGAGATTTTAAGCGTGGTGGCTTGGGGTTTGGCATCTCTATGTAAACCAGTGACAGTCAATAGTGTTCTGTGCTCCTGAGGTCAGGCTGGGGCATGTTTATTGTAGTTACTTATATTCCAGAAAGACTAGGAAAGTTTGAGCTTTGAAGGCAGATGCTCTCCCCATATGCTCAGTGCAATTTCTTTTCTGGTATCACATTGGAAGCTTCATCATTAGATGATTTTTGAAGAGGAACTGTTTTACTGTTTAGCAGGAATGATGCCCTTGATATCCTGGTGATTTTTCACTTGCTTTGTTCTCTTTGCTGCTTTAAAGATCATCTTGAAGAATGTTTTGTGTGTAGAAGTGCTAGAAAGAAGGGGAAATTGAAGAGCTAAATTTGGGCAATGCATCTGTTTGTGTGGAGTGCTTTTGGTACGGAGCAAACATTGTGAATATGCTAAATGACTCTAATAAAACAGGCTCAAACCCTGCCTTTTCCCTGAAGGCCTGCCCAGGTGGTTGAGAGCTGTATTAATCTTGCATTTATTATTAAACACCCTGTCCTTGAAAGAAGCCTTGAGGCTGCAGTTTTCCTCATGAACTTTTATATCTCTGGTATTTATTGTCTACTGCTGCCTGTCTGTCTCTAATGTAATCTATCAGCTTTATGTTTGTTTTGGCCTTGATGGCAATGACTGTTTGGATGGGAGGGGCAAGGAGTACAGTGAAGATGCCATGACTCTCTTGTGTGCCTGGCTTCTGGCCTTAAGACAAAAGTCTCTAATTGTGGCCATTACTCTGGCAAATGACTTGGATTCTAGTCCAAGAGGGCACAGCTCCTAACTCTGCCTTCAGGTTAGCAGCTGGTATTTATATGGTCCCCCCAATGCACAACGAGCTTCTATAAGCAGAACAAACTTTTTGCTCTGAGTTTGAGCGCCAAATTTATATCTGAACTTGCATAAGGCTTTTATTTGTGCAGAACTTGGTACAGATTTGCCTTTTTACAAAAAGTGAAATTCTAAGTTGCAAGGCTGGAATTGCAGTTCTAAGCCTGCCAAAATTCTGATGTGTGTTCTGAAAGTGGTATTGTTAGAGGATAGGCTTTTGTCATCTGCTTGGATAGCTCCAGGTAACTTTCTGGGAGAGGGGGCCTTTTTCCTGCCCCAAGGTGTATTAGTTGCAAGTCTTTTTATTGCTGTAGGTGTTGCAGGGCTCTGGCCGTATTAAACAGCATGCTTGATCTTCAAGTCTAGCATAGCCTAGTATCTCAGGAAATGGAAGAGTTGAAAAGATTCTTCAAGAGTGTATGAGGCAATGCATGAATTCACTTCATCTAAGTAATAGTATTAATGTAACTAGAAAAAACCTTTTTGGAGGCACATTAACATTGATGAAAGGTATTTGGTTTGATAAACTCTAGTAAGCTGAGACTACTTCTAGGCATACCTAAATCTGTGGAATCGCTATATCTAAATGAACCTTTAAAATGCGATTTCAGATTTTTCACTGCTTGCAAGTGATATCAGAAGCTGAAAGTGGCTAAGTTAGCTGTCCAGTCATTTCAAAAAGGGCCATGTCAGACAGCCTGTCAAGGACTTCATTGTCTTAATATCTTTGTTTATTCTCCTCATTGAAGTGTTATGGATTGCAACAGGAACGGATAGTTGAAAAGTTTCACTGGTGTGTAGTTCTGCTAGAAGTCTGCCAAATACAAGATACAGAGTCATTTTACAGCATGCGAGACTTAGATAATAGGCTTATTTCCTGAGAAAAGAAAGCTCAAAGCTATCATTCTTTGCTGCCAGGTCTGTTTTGCCCACCCCTGTTGTTCAGGCGCTAGGGCTTTTGAGACTGTACCTTTTCTGCATCCAATTACTCATCTATGCTTTTTTGTTATTTTAAGCGGGTGTTCTGGAGTAAACATGAGTTAAGAAGTAGGATGCAATGGTTCACTGAAAAAATTCAGCACCTACAGTTGAGCATTTCTGCCAAGAGTATTCAATTGGAGAAAATATACATCTGTTACAAGTATTTTTCAAATCTGGCCTGACTGCCATAACTTGAGGAATGTCTAGTTCTTCTAGTGTAAATGGCTTGTAGACCAAGAGCTCTTCATGGAAATGGTTCAGAGAGTAACTTACTATTTCTGTTTTCAAGTTCTTTACAGTCTAAATGTGCTTTAATTTCTCTGCTTCAGCACTCATGGGTACTAAGATGGCTTTTAGCTTCGGAATTACTTGATGCCTTTATTTGAAACTAGATTTAGTTATATAGAAAAAAATATGGAAGGAAACTAGGTCAAAACCTAGGACCTGCTTCTGTGAGAGAAGCACTGTATCTCAGAAAGAACCCATTTCCTGAAGGAACTCCTTTTATGTTTGTGTAGTACTTATTGGCTGACAAACTGTAAATTCAACCTTGTGATCAGCTGACCAATCTTTTCTCTGGTAAGGGTGTTTGAATAGTTAAATTTGTGTTGTATGGGCTAGCAAACAGTAGGCCTTTTGCTGAAACACTTTTGAGAGAGGTAGCTGTGTGCACTGTTGTTTCCCAGGAGAGAAGGTGAATCCATCTTTGGCTGTGTCATTTCACATTAGACTCTCCCGAACACTGGCTTACATATTCTATCCATCTCCAGCGGGGAACAATCCTGCAGAATGCCCAAGGGGACTGAATAGATGTCTAGTGACCTCTTCAGTCACTTGGATCCCGTGCTCCAGCTGCCTTGTGCAACACCAGAAGCTGCTCAATTTCTTCTTGAATTTCCTGTCTTTAAATAGTCTGCTTTCCTTTCTCCCTGCTCCAGTTCAGTGGTAACTAGTTTGCATTCAAATTTATGGGTCTTGGGAGGGAAAATAAATTCCACTGCTTTATTTTCTGTTGGAATGGAAGGGCCAAATTTCACTTTGCTTCAGGTCTCCCCTAAGGACTTGCAAGTGAAGGATGAGGTCTTTTTTGGCTTTTCTTTAGAATTGGCAGCTGAAAAAGTAAAAGCTAGTCACAGCAGTTCCTAGTTGGATGGAGCCAGTTGGAGTTGTGAATGATTTAGGAGTTGTACTTGCAGTGCTGAGCTTCCAGCTGCTTTCACTGTTTGGTTCAAGACAGAAATGAATATGTGGTCCTAAACTAATGATGTCTGCAAAAAGCAAAGCAATAGGATAACTGAAAGAGTTCTCTAGTGCAGATGGGGTTTTGGTCCTAAGTTCTAATCCCATCTCTGCCAATCTTTTTCTTTCCTTTCTCTTTATGGAATGGTATACTTCTGCCTTGATGGGATACTACTGTAACATTTTGAAAGCAGGGAAGGCTGGCTAAGTCTAGTTCTGTGGTTTATTTTTCTAGGAGGGAGAGGTGCTGTCTGCCTGCTCAGAGAAAAAAATACTGTATTTGTGTAGAAATAAAGCAGCATTTGACTTTTTTTTTTGTGTCAGAAGCCGAATGTTCAGCAAAAATGCAATGCTGGTTTTACACTTGAGTCAAGTCTTAGGAGAAAACTTCATATTTGGGGGAATAAATAGGAACCTGTTGTGCAATCAGACTTAATCCCATGTCTAGGTGGGCTATTTTAAATGGTTTATTTCTTGTTTGCAAAACTGCTTTTCTTTTGCAGCTTATCAGTACCCACATAAGTCTTTGAGGTCAAATTCCATTCTGAGAAGCACTGGGTTAGCTTTGTGCTGACTCCCTGCTTGCAGAAAGGAGATTAGAGCCTGTGGGAGGTAAGATGGTAGAGTTGGCTGTAGGGGCACAAACTTTTTTTTTTTCTCTTCCCAAGGGAACAGATTTAGATCTGAAAATAGGCAGGTGGAAACCTGATGTCCAATTGCATAATTACTCGAAACAAAGGGAACATGCTTTTTGGTACTATTACCATATTTTTTTACCTTTAAAAGTCACCATCTCTGCTCCTGTGGAAATCCCTGTGTAACTTTGTCACCTTAAGAATATTTTAAGCTGTGCATTGGCAGCTCTGTCTTCAAGAATGCTTTTCTGAGCCATCAGGTGATGTGTGAACAAGTAGGCTTCTGGAAAGGGTGGGCTTTGCTTTTTATAGATGAACACTCAAAACAAGAGAGATGAAGATAACACAACAAGCTCATTTGAGTAAGGGCTGTATTTGAATAATAGCTGCTTTGCTGATAAATTTTTGGCTTCTGAGCACAGAGTTTTTTCTGTAAGTCTGGGTAGACTAATATGAGATGGTGATTACAATGTGAAGTTTGCAGTATGTCTGGATGGTCTCTCGCAGACAGACCAGTGCTTATTTTGCTTGTGCTGTCAGCCCACAGAACACAGTGAACAGTGCTTTACTTGGGTATACCCAATTAGCTGAAGAGCAGTGGCTTTGGTCCTGTGCTTGTGTATATTAAGGAGCGTAGGCAAAACAGTTTTCTCAGTAAAAAGTCAAGAGATGGGTCTATATTTTGTGGACTACTAGTACTTTATGCTGTGATGGGCTTAAATGCTGGCTGCGCTCTCAAGAGGAGAAGGCAAATTTGCAGGAAAAAGTTCTTTGAGCAAACTTTTCTCTCTTAACATCTAGAGAAAAAGCAGTTAACAGAAGTTGCTGGGAGGTGACAGTGGTGATTAACTGCTACCCTGTATATAAATGTTGCTACAACCCAGTGGTAATTGCAGCAGTGGTGCACCTTAGCGTGTATAATGCTACTGTTCTGTATCGGAGCAATGTGTAAGTTGTACCCTCTGGAAGGGGGACTTTCATACTGGGAGTTAGGGGGAGACTGTCTTTTCCACTTGAAGGAATTGGGAGATGTCAGTTGTTCCTTTTGCTTGCTCTTTACATGCTACTGTGTACATGAGGCAAGTACTCTAGCAGCATAGTGTGGGTCATGCTGAGTAGGCTAACGCACCCTGCTGCTCTGTCTCCGTCTAGATTGCATCTGCTATCCAAGATAACCTGGGTATCTCTACTGCAGCGTAGACGAACCGTTAGTCCCTGACTGCAGTTTCGTCAGGTTGTTGCAATGCTCCTCTATGCTAGATAAGTTTGTTCTCTAGAAGACTACTTGCTCTTTGGCTACAGTCTGTTCATATCCTTGCAAAACATGATTGCACCCAGTCACATGCCCTCACAGGTATTAAAGGACAAACTCTGGAGTTTGCCAATGTCTGACTTAAAACTACGATAGGAAGGCTGGGGTTTCCTTTGAGAACAAACAGTATAGAAGAAGTCCTGAATTAGACTGTCTTAAAAGAAGGGGGGAAAGGGTGTTGGAGGTGGTTGGGTTTGGTTTTTTGGTAATCTGCTGTCTACACCATGCGCTCAAAGCTACACTTAATTTCTCTGACTGTGGTCCATTTGTGGTAAGTATTTGGTTCTGAGTAAATGTCTTTGAGGAAATGTGCTTCTCTTGTATTTTAATTTTTTCTTTGATTAGGGTGGGGCATCTCAACCTACTAAAAAACAGTCCACCAGCTTTCTCGGACATGCATTGTACAAGTCAATCTGTCCTCTGAGACTTGTCAACCACAGGATGGGATCTAGTGTTTCTGTCAGGAGTGGAACTCTTAGGTTCTGTACTGAACCGTGGTAAAAAGTAGGCCCAGATAGCTGAGTCTCGGGCTACACAATGGCTTCTGACTTGATTATGCTTAATGAGAATTTCATGTCCAAATCCCTAGGGCGTGTTTTTAAGGAAGGAAAATTTGGTCTGTGGTCGCTGAATTAAGACAATGTGCAAAAGCAAAGTTATCACGCTCAGGAAAAGAGGATCACATCAAAGCTGTGAGCTTGCTTGGGCAGAGAGGAGTGGTATGCTCTACTCAGAAGTGGTTTAATGCTAGAACAAACCTGATTACTTGTTAACCTGCTCTTGCTCAGTATCTGTGTGTGTCATTTTTGTCAGGTATATATAATCCTAGTGTTCTAACCTCTCTGAATCTGGGAACAAATAAATACTTAAACTCCCAAAGAACCATATTCTTGCTGCAGGTGGCGGTGACAGATGCACAAAACCTCTGAACCTCCCTTAAATACCTCTGTAAATGAAGGAAGTATAAATATCCAGACCACTCCACCATAAGATGCAAGCCACTTACCCCTCCAGTCCTGCATGTTTGGTAACAATGTGGGAGTTGGTTAGTCTAGGCACCCTCTTTCCATAGCAGACCCTTGTTCTGCTGATAATGGGTTTTGTTGGTACCTTCCACATCTGCAGCTCCTTTTTTTTGGGTTTTTGTTGGTTTGGCAGCCTCTTGTCATTCCTCTAAATCTCTTTCAGATTACATTGCAAAATCCTACCTGATGTGGAAGAAGAGTTTCTCCAGGGAGTGGCTCTGAGAGGATGAATTGGAAAGCACAGGGAAAGGAAGATCCCTTAAGAGAGAAGAGAGCTCCTGCTTCCTGCCCTAGAGTCAGAAGAGGGTTAACAAGGCGCACAGCTCCTGTGCAGGCAGTGTGTGCAATTGGCAGAGAGAGAGGTGCTACAGTATGAGAGGAGCGGAGCAGCTCCCTGTTCGGTTTGCCGGCTGTCAGACTGACCCTGCATCTCCGGAGCTAGCGTCCGGCTCGCGTTGAAGGGTCCCCGCCTCCCAGCCCTGCATCCCGCCTCTCCGGAATGGGATCTTCCCCTCTTCGCACGGTGGCGTCTGACCCGGGCATGCTGCTGTGAGGCGCTGGCTGGCTGATGAATGAGTGCCCCTCCAAGCAGAGCCAGGTAAGACAGCCTTACCCTTGTTCCTATTCCAGCCGGGAGTCAGCGGCAGTACCCTCGGCACTGGGTTTTCATGGTGGGAAGCCAGGCAGGTACATGACGGTGCTGGTCTCTTAGCATGAAATAAAAAGTACAGGTCTTTGGGGACACTGTCCTACTGTCCCCTCTGGAGGTGTCTGAGGGCACTTGCATCGTCTTATCAGCTGTGTTCCCTATTTGAAGTGTTGAAGTTACTGCAAGTCAATAGTAAAGCTATTAACATGGACTGTTGAAAGGCTGTGATGGGAAAGATCAGCTTGTGTTTTTGGAGGGATAAGAAATTCTGTTACTTTTCACTTTTTTCATTTCACGAGACTTAAATGTTTTTGAGACAGGTCTTTCAGTCACAATATTGAAATACTACACACCATGTAAGAATAGAAGGCATGTCTCTCTTCATATGGGAAGGATGGGGTGTTCAAATAACTGTATACTTAACATAGTATTTTGTGGACTCCTGGATATTGCAAAACACTTGTGCAGATGTGGCTTCAATTTTTAAAACAAGCTTTTTTGCTTTGTTCTCATATCTCTTAATTCTGTAGGTTTTTTCCTCTAATTTCTTACTTTTTTTTTTTTAAAAAAGAGCTTTTAGCTCTGTCAACATATATTCCTAGCTTGCACATTTAAGTGATTGCCTTGGAAATAGCATGCTAAATGTGAGTTAGCAGGCTGTTAGCTAGCCTTCTCATTGAGTTGTCAGAAAAGCTATTGCAACAAATTAACATCAGTCTGACCACACTTTACATACGTAGCTCTCTGTGTCCTTTTTAGAATGAATTTGAACAAGGCTTCTGAATATCTTATGTAATTCATACATATACACATATCTGTACGACAGGAGGAATTACTTAGCGCAGTAAACGAACAGAGTTGCCAAAAATCCTTGGCCAGAATGAGGGCTGAGCTACACAAGGATTTTGACCACACATTGATTATTCTGTGAATACACTCAGCTCATAAAACGTATACCCGCCTAATCTTATTAATAGTGATCCTTCTCGAAAGCAGGCATTAGGCCTTAAATAAAAGATGACACTGTTAATCTTGGCTGTTAGCTGGTTGTGATTCTCTGAATGTTTGACAAAGAGAACATTTATAAAGTGTTAGCCCTGTATGTTTACATGTATGGAGTGAATGCAGAAATTGCAAACTTCATAGGCCACTGGAATTCTGATAGAAATGTCAAACTCTGAAAGAAAAAAGCAGGTGAAAGCTTGACTTAAGATCTAGGAAGCATTCCCTCTGTTTTTTGTGTAGTCTTTTTCACAGCTACTTGGTGTCCTGTTGCTTATAGCAATTGCAAGCATGTAAACGGGAATGAAAGAATACTATGATTTGTGACCAGAGCAGATCTGCTTGTCTTTCAGTTATCTAATAACAGAATGTTGCATCATGTGATGCATAATCCATTGTGCCTGTGTGCATGTTTCATGAAAACATGCTGAAGCAAATGGGGAAAAAGAAATTTAAGGTCAATATGGAGAGATCAGGTGCTGTTACCACTGTCTGCTTTTGACCTTTTCCGTATAAGAAGTCTGAAACAATTGAGTAAATATTAAAAGAATAAAGAAAAGATTTGTTACAGAATTATATGAATTTTCATGTATTAAAGAGACTGTGATTTGGATCTTGCTTTATCTGGATTAGATGATTTCTGAATGCTTCTTGTTTCTTGCCCTTTGCAAACTGCATTCAGTGAATACTAATGACAAGACCGGAGCTCAGGTCTTGGAAAATCAAAAGTTTAAGTCTTGAAGCTCCTGTTTCCTTTTTCCTCCCTAAGCATGGAAGCAGGGGAGTGAATACTTCAATCTTTGGCCTATCCTGGAAAGCATCAGTTTTCTTATGGGACTGTAGATGTTTATCATTAAAATTAATCTGGCAATTTATCAATTCCTTGCTAGGAAGTCAGAGATCAAGGACTCTTGAACAAAAGAATGTTAGGAGGGAGCACAATTAGAGAGCACCACTAATGATACTCTTGAGGGTCCTCGGAGGATGTGTGCAAAAATCTAACACCTCGGGTAATGCCATGTGGCTGGTGTGTCTATTAGAACAGAACAGGAGTTCCTGGCTTTCATTCACTGACCAGCAGCTAAGAACGTGCACTACTTAAGTACAAAATATTGCTGTAGCTAACATTCTCTGGCTCCCTTGGAACAATCCACGCAGGCTGAAGAAATGTCTGATGGAGTTTCTCCTCCATTTTTGAGATGGCCCTTGCTATGGAAAAGGGAGAATCCCTTTATTAGCCATTAGCACTGGGGCAACAACAGTCAATTGCGTTTGTCGCTGGACCGAGCCTGTGTCTCAGCTATGCAACCAAGTGCTACTGAAGTCTTGGGGGAAATGGTGTTGTAAATCGTTGGGCTAAGAGGAAATGGGAGGCCTGTGCAATGGCATAAAAACGCGCGTATGTGGCAGCGGTGGGAAAAAGAACCTCGGAGAGGTTGAAAAGGTTAAACTTTTTGGCAATGTATGGACTTTGTCACACACCTGCATGCCCCTTCAAACACCATGCCTTACTGTTGGCTTAAAGTGTCTTTTTTATTTAAGTTTCACAAAGGAAAAAGGATTCTGCTTATTCAGTTGAGAAGCAGGAGTGTATTTTGACCTCAGTGATCAGTACAAGCTGGAATATGTACCATGTATGACTAACAAGTGATTGCTAGAGTAAAGAGATATTTATGGAAAGGCTGTACATCCTGCCGAAGGGCAGAAAACACATGATTCTGATTAGCTTGTGTCTTGAAAAAATTCTGAATCTTGGAGGAGACTATGTCATCCTCAGGAAGAAAATGAAGCAAGTACAACACCTGATGGGGAATAATCTTACTGTATGTTTGGCTAAACTTTCTGTGAAGGTTCCATTTGTACAAGTCAAAGAATTTATATTTGACGGTTGTCTGGGAAATACTGTGCTTGTAGCTAGATTGTAAAGTGCCTATATCAGAGGTGAATTTAAGCAGTGAGTTTGAGAACTTGTTCAATTCTACACAGAACTACTGCTTACTATTTCTAAAGCATCTGTTGCTCTTTAATTACATGAATGACTTATAAATGTTTTACTACTTCATGTTAACTGTGACTATTCACACTCCATTAGGGTTTTCTTTGCAAACAGACTTCTAAAGCCAAGCTTTTCTCTTGAACCAAACTTGATTTATACCATAAAGGATGAGGTGCTGGAGTTCTGGGCCTTTGGTTAAGGAAGAATCTTAAGTTGATTTGGGGATGAACAGCAATCATAAAAGGCACTGTAGGAGAAGAGGAGGGACAAAGCATAGTCTTACCTTACCTAAGGAATACAGTCACATTTTCATGAGCTTTCATGGTGTGTGTTATTTTTTGGATCAAAAAATAAAATGGTTGATTATAAAACCATGTCTTTGGCAACATGTGTTTGTCTGGCATACCTGTGATTAGCATGTTCTTAGTGAGTCATGATTAATAAATGCCTTTATACTCATTGCTCTTGTGTTGCAGAGCAAGATGCTACCCCACTTTCACCCATTGTCACATTTGTCGTGCATGCTGCAGTCGTGTGAACTTGTGACCTGTGTATATATTCTCCTGATGCTACATACTGATGCTCGCTTGCCCTGTGCACTTCATGTCTGTCCCAAGCTACTTAATGCTAAAGGGTTGTGGTACACAAGTTCATTAGTAATCTACTCTGGAAATACAGAGATCTTGGGTATCAGAACAGAGTTGCATAGTGCAGTAAGTTTCTATGGTAATGAAATGCAAATGAGTAACTCTCCTGTACTTCCATGCTCTAAGTCTTTATTGGGGAGGCAGGTGCAGGGCAAAGTTAAAGACATTGTTCAGTCCTCTAGTCTCTGAAATAAGTTACTTCTTTATAGGAGATAAAAGACAAACAATATGTAAGCTCAGCTGGATCAGGTGTGCAGACAGCAACTTACTGGGTACGTATGGTGCATTTCATTGCATTTCATATGTACAAATTAACAACTGTGAAACTAACAATGTATTTTATCTTGAAGGTCTTGGGTTTGTCTACAGTCCAGCTATTCATGAAAGGCAGGCTCAAACCTGCTGATCTTGGATGGCAGATGAACAGTAAGATCTGTATTTTAAACTTCTATTTAAGGATATAATAACAGGTTGGTTAGAGAGCTGACATAGGACACTTGGAGGCTTGAGTTTTGTCACTGCTCCATTGTAGACTTCTGGAGTGACAGTAAGTTGGTCATGTAAGGTCAGCCATTTTATGGGTATGCTGGTGTTGATTTTGGTGGTATCCGAGTGTCTAAATACTGTTGAATGTGTGAGCTGTGCTGGCCCTCAGCCTTGGGCAAGGAGGATGCTAGCATCATCCTAGAGGATGTTGTAATGATAAATACAGAACAGATAGAGCAAAGCTCTGTAGTTGTAATGGGAACCAGATGAACATCTTGATTGGAGATGTCATTGCTTCTAGACTAGCGCTACAGGTTTTCCTTCTGCTCTCTTCCAGATTGCTTAGATTTGCTTCTTTCAGAGACAGTCTCTTCTCCTGCCTGTGGTAGCTATACCAGTGACTCCCTCCAAGACCTCACATGTCCTGGACCCCTTTACTTAGCTTTGAATACTTTGAGACTGCTTGCTATGCCATTTCCATGTCTTGTTACGGAATTTGGTTTGAAAGCTTGATGTGAAACAAAATGGTAGCCCTGTTGCCTGGGGCAGTGCCTGCTGATGTTGTTCCATGTCAGAGAATTAATCTATTATTGGTTGTCTGTTGCTTGTCAGTCTTGCACAGTAGTGCTGTGGATTTGTAAATATTTCCCTACCTCTGTGGGGTGCTAAATTAATGTTGCTGTGGGGTCTCTTGAGCCACTGAAGATGTATGCTGTATAACCAAAATGTGGCATTCTACCACTACAACACTGTCAAAATGTGGGTGGTGTCCTACGTAGTGTCCCCTGTCTGTAATCCAAGAACAGGTATCATGCTTTTCAGCTGTACTGTTCTGCAGTGTATCCAGTTCCTGTTGATCCACGGTTTTATTTCTGTTATCGGGTTTATGCTATTTCCAGCACTTCTCACACATACCCACATCTTTCTGCATCCTTTTTCTACCCTCCCCTTCCTCTCTTGGATGTTCGGCAAGATGGGCACCAAGGAATTGAGCTTTTATAAGGGTGATGATACTTGGCTTTCTAAAATAGTTTGAAATGGAGTGACTTTTGTAAGGCACGGAAAATGTCATGCTTCTGGCCATGTGTCTGTATCTGCTGATGACAAGGAAGAATTTGGGGGTGGGAATGGAGGTGTTTCAGATCTGGCTGTAGAACATTTTGCCCTATTTGCAGATGAGGCAGGAGTAATAGGTGAGAATGACCGTGATGTGTTCTAGCCTCGTAGCTGCTATGTTTTGTG
Source organism: Mycteria americana (assembly GCF_035582795.1). Classification (NCBI taxonomy): domain Eukaryota; kingdom Metazoa; phylum Chordata; class Aves; order Ciconiiformes; family Ciconiidae; genus Mycteria; species Mycteria americana. Next base: position 4,678,690 of record NC_134383.1, read on the forward strand.
CTGTGGTGTGTTAGGCTTTTCTACGACATACAGTGCAACTGTTCAGAATTTCTGTGTATTTCTTCCACAACCTCATTCTTGTGAGACAAATAGATCGTAGAGTGCTACTTGTGTCCTATACATACTGCATTGGAAGGAAGAGGGATTGGAAATGCTATTCAGTGATAATTATGACCATCTTCAGCCCTTAAGTCTTCTAAGAGAAGCTAATGTAAAAGAACAAGCTGTTGTCTCTGCCTGTGGTGTGACACTCATCACTGTGACACATGATGCGGTAGAAAGGGCAGAGACCTGCAAGCTGTAGAACCTTGCTGCCTTCCTGCCCCCTTAAGCAAGGAGGGAACCCATCCAAAAAGGAACAGTTTACCTGATCTGACAGACTTGGTTTTCAAGTAAACTGTATAAAATGTGGAACAGAGCATATACAGGGAAGGAAGATGCATCTTCCCCTGTGCCTTGCTTGTCTAATGCTAAACTAACGAGGTGGCTCAGAACCCGAAACTGTTTGTGCCATTCAGAGGGATCTCTCCTTTTGGTAGGACAGAGCACAGCTGGGTAGGGAAATGAAACTAAAGGCTCAGTGTGCTTGTGTAGGCTGTGGTGCTGATTGAGTGTGAGATTTCTGCAGCTTTCTCTCGCACATTTCCATTTCTAACTAGGTCATTTACAGTAACCATGCCTAGCTGGCAGGCCTGATGACTGCAGTAGAGCCACATGTTTTCTCTATTCCAATTCTTACTTAATGAATAAGGTATTTATTTGAAGCAGCTCTCATGTGAAAATCTGCAGTGGGGGGTCAGGAAGAACAGAATTGGTGTGCGTGCAGGTCCCAATGTATATATTGAGTTATTTGATGATAGCACAGGAAAAACTCACTCCTGGAACTGTGTTACTCTCTCTTACATTTTTAATTAACTCTACGGCAGGGAACGAGGACAAATAACCTCAAACATTAACAGATATTCTGTGTTGAAATAAAAGATTAGTCAAGGAGCAGCTCTGGTGCACTGCTGTGATTGAGGTGAAACTGCAGAGTCCAGCTAATGACTTACTAGTTGGCAGAGGCCTGAGTCCCAGGAGAGCACTGTTGGGTTAATATTCTGATTTTACCCAAATGATTCATGATCTTTCAGCTTGTGGTATTTGGTGGCAGAGAATTTTTAAGTACTAGAAAGGAAGGGAGATGGGCAAAGTATACTTATTCCACCTTAATGTCTTTGGAACAATTATTTCTATACCTATAATTATCTATATGCAAGGCACCCAATTGTGACTTTGGATTGCAGTTTCTAGAAACTGCTGTGGCACAATTATTGCAAGTTCAAATAAATGACTTTGCAGAAAGGTGGCTTCTTCTAGACTATGCACACAACAGCCCACATAATAGCATCTAGCATGACAAGGGGCTAGGAAGATGGCCTTCAAAGGTGTCTCAAAGCATCATGTGCAAATATGCATGTATCTGTCATAAGCTGTTTAAAGTGTAGGGAGAATATACTGTGTCCTAAAAATGGTTCCTGTTTGAAACATCTGCTAACTACTGTTACGTTTGTGGTATAGTAGATTTCCTTAAAACATGCCACTGCCCTCTAGAAAATAGAGAACTGGCTTTACACAAGGGACTAGTAACACAGGGACCAAGACATGATTTTATCCTGAATTTAAAAAGTTCCACGGAGATTTAGACATGATGATGCTCGTTTAAAATTCACCTTCTGTATCTGAATTATCATTTAAGCCTTCAGGTTGCTGATCAGGATACAGGTTGTAATCTACAGGTGCAGATTTGTTGGTCGAGTGTTGTCAAGTTCTAAAAGAGGATTTGCGTTTCAAGGTGCACAAAGTGAGTATTGCTCCTGTGGCATCTGTAGATGCACTGCTGTGTAAATGTTGTCTGGCTAGGAAAACAGCTTGACCAAGTCTGATTTTTGTCGTGTACGTATCAAAGGGTGCAATCCACTTATTTACTTGCATGATGCTATTAAGGATATACTTGGATGCGTTTTTGAATACCAGTGCCTCGCACCCCAAGTTTGCATGACACTTTGTATGGTATGAGTCTGGGAAAGTTGCATCCCGGTAGCATTGTGACACAACCTGCAGCGTCTGGGCTACACATGATGAAGATGTGATTTGGGGATTGTGGCCTTGCAGTGGTGACTGGGAGACCTGAAAGGATACTAGTGTGTTTTTGGTAGAGCTTAGGCAGGCTAAGACCTGGCACTGTGCAGTTGATGTGATGAGATGCACAGGGTATTTGTAGACACTAAAAATAGGAGCTCTGTGCCCAGTAAATAATTACTGCAAGCAGAGAAACAATCAGGCTTGACTCCTGTGTTGCTCTGAACTTTTTTTGTCGAATGCAACTCTAACGGAGTAACAAATACTGACACACTCACCCAGGGAAGGCAAGCCTTCTGCAGATTTCTTCCTCTTATGCTGAGAGACTTAAGTAATGTATTTATGGCAAACAGAATGAGAAAGTAGCTAAAGCTATTTTTATCACCTGGCCCCTGTCTGTCTGCTGCATCTTCCCTTCCTTTGCTCATTTTTAGTTTCTGTCCCTTCACCTGTCCTTTCTTTGAAGTCGAGCACACCTTTTCTCACACTTTGAATTTGGTTTGTGTTTGCCTACTAGATGCAAACCCATTTTGTGTTACTAGTTTTAGTTTTGCAACCTTAATTCTAGGGAGAGAAATGAAAGCTCTGCTAGACTTGGCCTGGAATAGCTATTGCCTTTCAGTAATGATGCTTTGCCCTAGCGCTTCTTATGTCTTATGGCCTTAATGCTTTTTATGCTTTCCCTCTTCTACAGGTGAGGAAACTGGTGTAGAGAGAGAGCAAGTAACTTGTGTAATGTCAGGCATGTTTAAAGGTCATATTACAAAAACAACTTGGGGATTCTCCTTTTGTTGATGGGACTTTGTGGCTGTTGCTTGTAAATGACTTGTAGCTCCTGGTAGCTTCACATTGAAGTGTCCAGAGCTATGTTCTCTTTGCAGTATGTGCACTTTTGTTTGTGGACTCTCTTGGGTCACTTCTCTTGTAGAGTTCTTGAGAAGCATTTAAAATGTTAAAAATGCCTATGGGTGGTTTTCATAAACTTGCTGTGTGGCATGCATGTGAGGTCAGTTTAGTAATTCTTGTCTGCGTTATTGCGAATTCTGAAGTTTCAGTAAAGTGGGAACAGAACTTGGACTTGCCATAACCCCATCCTGAGTCTTCAGAGCATAAAATACTGGAAGGGCCTAACCTCTTGACTAAAGAGCAAGAGGTTAATTGGATTAGTAGAGATAAAAATTAATAGCTTGGTGACAGTAGTGTGCTCAACCTTGAGCTAACCCAGGCAGGTTTACCAACAGTCTTGCTGTAGAGAAGGTTTTAAGACTTGGTTTCCTGACAATGCCAGGTCAGTGATCATGCTTGGTACTTACAGACCCTGTGCTAGAAAATGCTCTTGAAACAGGATGCTTGGAAAAGTGGTCAGCAGGGTGGAGAAAATTAGCAGCTGGTTCATTATGCCTATGTGATTGTTTGCTGTGATGTTTCCCATGGTTATGACTAGTCCAGCCCTAATGAAAGGCATGGGAAAGATGGCTTCTTTCCGTAATCAGTTCCACCCTTTATGCTGGGAAATGGTTACGGAATAATCTGTTTCTGATCACCAGGCCGGAAATCACAAACTGTATCTGGATACAAGTTTTACAAATGGCCTTAATCTGTGTTTGTGCCTCAACCCACACCCCTCACCTACCTTTTCACCCTCAAGTTCAGCTGTGTTATGACTGAAAGAAACATCCACATAATTGTCTTGGTTCATTTTTATCCTGTTATTCCTTGCTTCACACTCTGGAGACCTCTTTAAACAACTCTTTTGGCTGTGTGATGTTTTATCGTATGAGTCACTGCAGCTGTCATCCAGCCAAGATGTACACACACATAAGCTTTTTATTCAAGCCTAACTTATCAGTTTCTCCTCTACTCTTCCTCATTTTTCTTTGCTTCTACCAGTTTTCTTTTCCCTTCTAATATGTAGCTTTTCCTGGCTCTGGGGTACCCAATAATTAACCTGTATTTCACACTTGGGTTTTGAAGTCTTAGGAGTGGTTGGCAAGATAAAATCAGTAGACCGGAAACACAAGTTCTTCAGGGCAAGGGAATTTTTGTAGCCAAATTGCTTGGTTCTGCCACGTTTTCCACTGGGTGGCAAAGTTGGCCAGTTTGCTATGATTTTTTCTTTTTTTCACTATAGAATTAGTTACTGAATCTGTGAGATCTTTTTCCTTGGCTTTCATTTTAATCTCTGTTGTTTACAGGATAAGGTAACCAATATGCAACATTTGTCTTCAATCTCATCTGAACTGAACATCTGCTCTTCCTTACCTTTGCCAGAGAAGGCTTTGGCGATCTAGGCTAGGTAGAAGGGGGGAGAAAATCTGATTATTAGTATTAAAGTAGTCTAATTGTTGAAAGACTTACTTCCCACTTGTGTCACAGGGGAGAGAAAGGAAAAAATATGACTAGTGTGTACAGAGGCTCTGGGCTACCTTGGTAGTCTGAGAAAAGCTCCTCATTTTATTTTAATAAGACCTTGGGGTACAAAGGCAACTATGTATGATCTGTGACTTAGCAAAGCTGGAAGAGAGCAAAATGGGGCAGTGTCCCTAAAACTTTTAACTTTGAACTTTGCAAGGCAGTCTGCTTCTCTGGACTGGGAATGTTTCAGCCTCTGCCCTGCTAGGAGCTTACTTGGTACTCAGGTTTTTTGGCTGCTTTTGAGCTGTCTGTGCAATGCTATATGGGTGTCTCAGATCTGGAAATACTCTTATCTCCATCTGCACCAACTGCTGCCCCTGAGCTAACAAGCCCTTAGAGAGCTCAGGGATGTTTGTGCTCTCTTTCTAAGCCCTTGTGATCTTACGGCTGGAGTAAGCAGATCAGGCCAGCTGTATGTTTACTATTTGCGTAGGTAAGCCTTTTATCTCTTAATGTATCTTTGAGGAGGGGCCTATCTTTTAAGAGTAGTTAAAATTTGAAGACGTGGGCCCCTAGCATCCACAGGAGCTCCTTGGCTCTAATGCTGTACAAATAATAGCATTGTTCTTGTGTAGATATTATCCCAATATATGTGATGGGGGAGACGGACATGAGGAGATGTCTGGGGAACAGGAAGTATAACTGGAGCAGGAAATAAAAATGAGCTTTTTAATCTCAGTAGTGGTTTATATGCCAACCTGTTGTCTATTCCAGTGGAGTATGCTTGGTGCCAGAGCACAGATGATATGGATCGCAGCTGGCGGACATAAAGCCAAGCTCCCCACTGCTCAATACTAGCTGATGCAGCTCTGTTGAAATCAATGGAGCTGCTCTACTTTATGCTAGCTAAGAAGTTTTGCCTGGAGTGATTTGCTTTTTAATGCGCCACATCTTTTTGTTCATGGTCTCCTTTGGTAGTTGCAGAAACTGACACTGAACAGAGTAGGCCAGGTAGCATCACTGACAGTATTTCACTGGGTGTGAAGAGCAAAATGCACGGAAGAGCCTTCCAGAGAAGGAATAAGTGCTTTTGTTTTGCTTCCTGCAGGCATTGCCATTGGAGGCAAAATTCTTTTTTTAAACAGGTCTAGTGCTGTTCCCGAGATGGCTGTCTCCTTTGACTTGACTTGATGAAATGTCAATTAATAGCAAACAAAGCTGCTTAAATTTGGATGTGAAAAGGGAGATGGCTTGAGATCTCTCTATTTAAACACTGAGTACTCTCAGTTTGAACACCATGGAGTAGAAGGGTTTAGAGTGGCTGTGGATCTAGGCACTATATGGGTAACAAAAGAAACCTTTTGGATGTTTAAAACATGTTGTGAAGACCCTTTTGCTAAAGCTGATGTCATTAAGTACTGTGGCTCAAATTCCAGACCACTTGAAAACCACTTGTAACCCTAATGGGGCACAGTGGCTGTTGCTCTGTTTATTTCCAAATGCAGCTTAGTTTTTATGCTCTTGTTACTATGAGATCCTGCAGTGGCTTCTTTAATCTGCTTGGTTTTGAGGCAATTGAGTTCTGCAAGCAGGGATTTTAGGCTTGTTTTGTAACTGCCCATTCAGGAGTCTTTTACAAAGTGTAGGAATCAAAGGAGTTTAATGCAGCCCTGATGTCAGCCTGTTGTTTTTCTGTGATGTATGTTCATTTTTTTCCCTCCTGTTACTCAGTGAAGGCCTAAATGAAATTATTCTGGGCTGTAATTTAAATGTCAAGTGTAATTATTGCTGAAATGATCTGCTTACTAGTGCCCTTCGCTCTCTGGAGACATCCCTTCATTCTGAAGGGTGAACAGAAATTGAGATGAGATTGCTTGAGGCCAAAACCTGTAAGCCCTGTCCGCAAGAGGGCATTTTTTCTTGCCCTTTTTGTGATGTGATGAAACTTCATATGAGAGTATATAATTTATGATTAAAGAGACTATTATGAGTATAGGAATAATGGTGCCTCTCTGATCTCTGGCATAACCCTGACAGGGCTGAGTGTAGTCTGGGGTTTATAGCGGCAATCTGGGAGTCAGCATCTCCTGAGTTATGCCCTTCTGAAGATGGGCATTGGTGACTGACTGGATGATTCTGCACATTTCTGCACTGCAGGTTGAGAGCAGATGCTTCTGGCTTTTTGCAACACAATATTGCTTGAAAATCCACAAATTCGTATGTCTGTGTCCTATCCCTTGCTGCTGTGGCAGCTGTGAGACTACCAGCTCTGCTTCCTCAGTTATTAAAAAAAAAAAAACAAACCCCTACTATTTATAAAACTTGTGAAATGGCTTTCACTTAATAAGCATATTTTAGTATCTTGTGTAACAGTACTCATGAATATTATGGTGTATTGGTGTAATGGATCAGGATTCTGCTTCAATAGTTTAGCTGACTGTAAAACTGCCAGAGAGGATTTGAATCTGTTGTAAAAATGGGAATTGGGCATCTTCCATCTGCTCCATGGGTTGGGAAGCATGAGAATGGCAAAGAACATCTCATCTTTAACCTCTGTGGTAGATAAAGGACAAGACTCTTGGACTTGTTTCCGTAAGAACTTTGACAAGTTGGCAGAGGCATCCAAAGGTCGCTTCAATGACCACTTCCATGACTGGGAGTAAGAAAAGTTTCTGAAGGTCTGTTCCTTTAGGTATCCTTTCATGGGTTTACAGACTGCTTTTCTTTTTCCATTGGCTTCTGGCTCCCTCCAGACTCAAGAGGGAGAAGAAAACTAATCACAGCAACGTAGCAAATCCATGTTAATAGTTTTACTATAAGCATGCTCAAAGATATGTGCTGCATATGTGTTTAAATATGAAAATAAATGGGGTAGAGTTTTGTTGATGGCAAATAAGCTGCTCTGAGTAACAGCTTGGCATATTCAAATCCAAATGTGCTGCTTCCAAAATGTCATAAAATGTATGTGTAGCATTTGGCTGTCTGTGTACCATCTGTGTTTTCTAGTAAAGCTCTGAATAACTTGCTAATCGTTACTGTATGTTGCTCCTTTCTTTAGCACCCTTGGATTGTAAGCAGAATTCCTGAGATGATATTTTTTTTTCTTAAGGGTTTAATTCAGCTGATGATTCTGCTTTACTGGAACTCTTTATCTGAGGAGGAAATGAAGTCAGGAACTCTTACACCTACTTGAGTGTTTTGGATTAAGGAGTGATGCCATTAGAAAAAGCAAAAGACCCCCACTAAAAGGGGGAGAGCTCTGCTTCTGTATGCTGAGTAACAAAAGATGCAAGTTAATGCATCAGTGTCAGACAGAAATGGGAGTAATTAAGTGATTTGAAGAGAGAAAGAGGGAGAGAACATAATGTAGGTAGTTTGGAGAAGATTGCTTAAGAGTAGAACAAATAAACACTTGAGTAGTCTGTCAGGGTAATTCTGTTCAGTGGTAGTGGTAAATCTGTTAGAAATGCACCCCTGAAGGATGGCTGCTTTTTTTGGTTTGCATTTTGATTAAGTTACTGCAGACCTGTGGACGATGTCCCACTGCTTGTAGTTCTAAACTGCCATCTTCATGGCAATAATGGCATATAATTCTGCAATCAAGATGCTACAAACAGGCTATAAAGTCAAGTTCTCCCATTATGGGAATACTTGAATTGCAATGCTAGCAAGGAATATGGGTAACAAAACTATGAATTTGGAAGAAAATAGGAAATGTACCATCAGATGCTTGGGTGGGTCTCAGCTGTCATAGTATTGGCTGGGAGATGCAATTAAGGGTTACAAATTCTATACTTTTGAGAATGGGAGGAAAAATAATTTCGTGTATGTGTTTCTTTCCAGATAAAATATTGGTAGACGCTATCTGAAGATAGCGTCTTGCCTGAGGCCCCCTCCAGTGCTTAGCCCTTGAGTGTTGCACTGTATACTGAATTTTAGTTAGTGAAGATTTAAGTTTATGTAGATGAGATAAGCATCCTCTAATATCTTGAATTTTCAGAACTGGGTAAGCATAAATACTTGGGAGAGGAATATTCTGTGCTGAGGATTGGGGCAGACTAAGCAGTATTTCTTTAGCTGTTGTCTTAAATTCTTGGCTGTTTAAAACCACTTAATGGCTTGAGTTTTGTAAGTTCTGGGAAGAATGGAAAGGAATTGGTGACTAAAGTTCAGACAAGCTAAAGAACCTGAAGCATATCACCAGAATGTAAATTCCCCGTAAGTTTAGGACTACAGGTGTGTGCGTGTTTTACTTGTGTAACTGAGGCTGTGACACATTTTTTAAAAAAACAAATACCCCCCCCCCCCCCCAACAAACAACAACTTATCCCTCCTTGTGAATAAAATAGAGCATTAGCTTTATGACAGTAGCTGGACAGTTGCATTTGAGGTCTTGAATGCAAACCAAACTTAAGACAACAAAATGAAACACTCCTGTGAGATCCTACTGGTATTTTTAGTCATTGCTACTTGGTATATTTTGGCTGCACGTTGTCCGTGTGGGTAGCTTGCTTCTGAATTTTAAGTGGCACACAGGCAGATATCCCAATCTACTTATTGTTGAATCCCTGCACTCCAGTAAATGGGTGCTTCTACATGAGCATTTTAGTGTGGATCAGAAATATACTTCTGAATCAAAACTTCCAGTCTGACTCAGTGTGCATCTGTTTACATAGAGCATACTATTTACATAGACTGGATTGCTTTCAGACTAAAAACTGGACAAAACTAAATTGTAAGATGTACTCTTACCATTGAAGTGCATTCAATCCACAAGACCAGATTTAAAAAAAAAAAGTGCATCTAGAATGCTGTCAGGTCCTCAGTACCAACTGTTTTTAGAGCTGCTTTAACCTGTGCTGCTTGCTACTGTGGATGCAGCTGGTGAAATAACCTGTGTAATGTAGTTTGTGTGAGGCTTTTCTGCAGGTATGTATCTGTCTTGTTCTCTTGCTGGTGTCTCACTGATTATTTTACTACAACTTTTCTTTGCTGAGAGAAGCAAAACATTTTCATAGAAGAAAACCATTTAATTTGTGATCCAAAGAAAACGTACAGTCTTGCATGAAGTTTGCTTGGAACTGAGGGGAAGCTTGTATTCCATGAAGTCAGACTGAAGTCTTATTGCAAACATATGCATTAAAGCTGTATAAATTAGCAAATGTGTGCTGGTGTTCTTAAGGTCTTCCCTGATAAAGGAATAAAAAGGCTGCTGTAAAGGCAAAACTCTGAGAAATTCTAGTGATGATAGGCACTGGAAAGGATCACGTGTGAAGACCTTACCATTGCTGCAGCCCCAACTGTAGCACTTTGATCTGTTCCACCCTTTCTGACCCTATAAATCACGTTCCAAAACCTTAAAAGTCACGTTGCAAAAGCTTAAATTAGCTAGAACCTAATCTTCCTATTCTGTTTTTACAAAAACAGACCAAAAAAGTTACCTTATTCTTCCTATTCTGCTAAGTTCCTGTAACACACCTGGATTTCAGGCAGGCTGTTAATGCCATGCCCTCACTTTTTTTTCCTGCCTTTTCTGCTGTCCTACTTCCCCACCAGGAATGTGTTTGTGTGAGGCAGAAGCTTTTGTCTTTCATGCTTGTCAGCTTATTTCCAGGTACATGACTCTTGGTGTTCTGGACAGCACACCTAAAGTGCATACCCTTATAAAACCAAACTATCGCTGAAATGCTTTCAAACTAGTATGCTACCCAGTACAGTTCCCATCAGTCCTCCTTCAGTTCATCATTCCATAGGGTGACTGTCAGCAGGTTGCAGATAAGCATCTAATCAACAGATGGAGTCCTGCTTTGAACCAACTCATTCCCCAAAAAATGTATTTCTATGGCACACATAGCATTAACAATGCTGAGTGAAAATGGTTACTTCAAGTATTAGTCAACATGTTAGTTTTCATGACTGGATATGCAGTTGGTCTAGGTGTAAAATGTCAGTTCTGATATTTTGATGTACCTCAGTGTTGTGCTGGAAAGAAAACTGTTAGGTAAACAAATTAACAAATTGCATCTGTTTTCCTAGTGTTCCTGATTTAGACCTTGTAGAATAACTGCTTGATGCTGCTGCTTGTGCTGGAAAAAACCAGCTCTGATGAGGTGAATTCAGAAGGTGCTCACAACTTATAAGTTGTAGGAAATGTTTCTTTAACTTCTGTTAATTGTGCCAAGGAGGGAAGCACAATAGCCCAAGAACTGAGAATGTTTTTCAGCTTCAGGCTGTACAATGCTGATATTTCTTATGCCTCTTTATACAATCCATGTAGCTGTGTGATTGGCAGGCCAAGATAAGCAAGACTTGTTTGTGCTTTTGAGATGTGAAGGAGTGGTTATTGGAGGAGTACAGATGTCTATTGAAGCTGTACACAGCATAGTTTTATTTGGAAGGTGTTTACTTAAAATTGATTTTTTTGACTTAAGTATTTGTTCCTGCTCATTTTGCCAACTCCTTATTAAAATTGTTTGTCTGAATGAAACCAAAGGCTCTGGAAATTAATGACTTCAAATTGTAAACTAACTTTGAGTCTAGTTCTTGCTGTAATAATGCTAGCCTTTTGCCCAAAGCTCAGCTTTGATTCGCTTGCATATGGTGAAAACCAATTCTGAGCTCCAAAGAGATGCAATTCACATAATGCTTGAGTTTCAATGGCTCTGTTCCAGTGAACTGAAATTCGCCTTTTGAGTTTGTGATGCCTCTTTTTCCCATAGGTTTGATTTAACATTCTGCAGTGGAGAAAAGCGGAATTTTCCAGCTGTAAATAACAGACCTGTTATAAGGGCCAGAGAGATGGTTTAGAAAACTGGATTTGCTGAAAGATAGACAAGTAAGGCTATTCCTCAGCCTAGAGGAGAGGAGAATTTTAGAAGGAAAGTGTTATGTGAGTTAGGTTTTGGCAAGCAGTGGGGAGAATGCAAAATGAAGCAGGGCAGGAAGAAGTTTGAGAGTTGTGGTGGTGTAAGGTTCCAAAACCATGAAATAGCAGGGTTTGGAAAGCTGGGGGCGGGGCAGGATGGTGTATGTGTCTTTGAATTCTGGTCTTAATAAAAGGCAAGACTTTTCTCTAATAACCTAACAAAAAATAGGAATAGCTTCTATGAGTGCTGTGTGTGTTGCCTGTCTGGCCATGAGCTGTGATTGTGTGTGCTTTCACAATATTTGACAAGTTCAGGGTTGTGAACAATAGCTGGATGGATTAATGTAAGTTTCCAAACCAGTGTTTGAATACAAAGTTCTTTTAAGGTAAATATAATCTGAGAGAGAGAATGGAAAAGGGAAACAGAATGGAAAAAACTGAGAAAAAGGCTGAGACTATAACTCTGTATCTCTAACTCTGCTCAAAATAATTCTTCTCAAATCAGTGACAAAGCAACCAGATGCAGGAAAGGCTCTGATTCCCCCCCCCCCCCCCCCCCCCCCCCCCCCGGAAGAATTTGAGACACTACCATATCTGTTTGAATGTTTCCTATGCTTTACTTATCCTCATCAATGCTTAATGAATGAATTGGGTATCAGCTGAGATAATATTCCTGTTTTGCAGCTGGGGGATGTAGGTGCAGATAACCAGCTGCTCAGATAATTTCAAATAAAGAGCATTAAATAATTTGACTGAGGTTAGTGGGCTAGCATGTGCTGATTAAGGATCAGATTTGACTCATTTGTGCTAGGCTTCTGGTATGTTGAAATGCTTATTTTGCCATGAGATAACAGCATATGTTTACCTCGGAGTACTATAGAGGGAGGTCAGGGTAACTGCATGAGACTTAGATGTTTAGGGTAGCTGACTCAGCCTCAGTGACTAGAGTACAATCCAACAATAATATGCATTGCTATGGTTTAGTCTTCTGTCTTCTGAAGAAAATGAGAACTTCCACAAGGTTTCTTGCTGTTTCTTGCATTAGGTGGTGCCTGTTCAGAGTCTGCACTTCCAACACTGCCTCAAAGAATAAATACCATCATCTTTTTCAAAAGAGGCTGATCTGGTGATATTTGTAGACAAGCGGGATGAAAACGTACTAGAAATCTCTCCATATTTTTCTTTGAGTGCAGGCTTGCAGGTGTGTAAGGTTAAGAACAGTCGGGGCGGGGGGGGGGGGTGGTGGTGGTGGTGGTGTGCGTGAACTTACAGACCTCTCCTAACCTTTCTTAGCTTAGATAATATTTAATTATGCCAGGTTGCACTGGACTGGTTCCTAGGTTTAGTAGCTGTATATGGTGTATTATAACCATATAGACATATTTGTACATCTCTGATGCCTGTGGGTGCTGGAATCACTGGCCAACACCTGATCTCAAGTATGCCAGGAGCTCTTACTCCGTTAGGTCTCAATGCCATAAAGTAGGCAGTCAAAGTAGGCAGATACTTAAATGACAGCTTGCCTGGTTTGCATGGCTCTTGTTTTACATATTTAGATGATCATCATCTCGGTGGCTTCCCACACAAACCCCCTCCCTTCATCTCCTCTGACAGTCAGGGCTTGTTTCCATGGAGCTATTTCATCCATACCTTATGAAACCTTTTTTCTGTTCCCCTATAGACATAATTTGAGGTTTCTATGGCAACATCTGAGGAGGAGAGGGCCCATGATACCTTAAGCAAGTAAGAACTGATTCTTGGTAAGCCCCATGTATGATGGTATGCTCATAACACACATGATGGCAGTGTTCACTGCCCTATTAGTTATTCTAGCTTATGTCAAATATTGTGGAAAAAAGCCTGAGGGTCTGCCTGACTTACTAAAGCTCAAACTCTGAAAGCTACAGTTGCAAAAGAAAAAAGGAATTTCAAGCAGTTAAGTTTAACTGTGTCATGCTGGGTATAGCTGTAAAGACATTTGAGATCAAAAAGGAATGGTGTTATGTAATGTCATTCAATGTCAATGAGTCTTCTTGAAGGATAGTAAGTCCTGTAAATCTATAAGGTTTTGTTTTTAATATATAAAGAAGTTGCAAAATAATATATTAAAAACAAACTATTTAAAAATAATTAAATTGATTGTATATCTAGAGAAAGAAATAGTTTTTCCTTTAAATTTCCAATATTTATTTGGGGGAGGAAGGAAGTAAAATACTCGCTATAAATTACGCAAAGGCCAACACCAACAGCATTGTGTAATTTAGGGAGAATCAGGAAGCAGAGTTAATTTGTGTTGGAAGCAGAGTAGAGATCAGGAAATGACTGTAGCTGAAATAGCAGACTCTGATCCGAGGCTCTGCATATGGTGGGGCCGATACAAAAAAATCTTGACTGGAGCTGGTTAGAGAAAGATACTAGATGTTTTTTGGGGGAAAACATGGAGGCAGGTCTTAAGCTACCTGAAACAGAGTCTTGACACATTCTCTCCTACAACACCCCTGCTCCTCAGCCAGCTATTTTGCACTTCAGTTTGAACTGATTAGAGGTGAGAAGAATATAGTATGTTTAACTACTGATCTCTCATTTGTGTCACTTAAGACAAATAGTCAAGAACAGGCATGTCCTTCATATGCCTATGTTCCACTGCACTTGTAGAGATGTTTCGCTCAGTCCGATTAAGTTGATGAGAGGTTTTGTTGCTTGTGGTGATTTCTGGATCACGTCCTGTGACTTTAATCTTGAAAGATCCTTTGAAGAATCCTAGATATGGAAAAGGTGCCAAAAACTCTCCTAAGAAACTTAGCCCTGGGTGTCTATGTCAGTTCAGTGACTGGGAATTGTATCTCAGTGGTATTAACTGAGGGGAAGATGGGAAGGCTCTGCTAATGACTCATAAATAGAGGGTAGACTGTGGCAAGTTTCGTGAGTTTGGCTGAAGTGCCGTGAGTGTCTGGAGGTGGATTATCAACTATTGCATTAAAGAAATGCCTGAAGAAAAATGATGTGAACCTTGGAAAATGTGGGCCTTGAGTCTTCTGTTAGAAAACTGAAGCTCTTTGTATTCTTGTCGCTTGCCTGTTCTTGAATTGAAAGTGACTAATATGGAGTATGTCTTGGTAAGGGATTGGTTTAACATTCACGTGTGTCTTTGCTGCTTGGATTACTGACAGCTGTTGTTTCACATTGTGAGCTTTAGTTCACTTTTTGCTCCTGTGTTTTGTATTTTCATAAGCAGCATGTGAGAGTGAAGAAAGTTGCATATAAGCCAAATTCCTGCTGCTCTCAGTCCAACTGATAATTCTTGGGAGGGGGGAAGAAACCCCTTCAGGCATATCCCAGTTTTTACACATCCAGACAGACTGCTGACCCCTTCTAGAGTGAAAAAGGATGTGTGGAATTACTAGTCACTTCTGAAAAGTTGGATCTTTAATGTTCCCTGTGTAAGACAGTCTCCTTTCACATCTCTTGCTGCCTTCTGTCCTAAAACCAGATGGTGCAGAAAAGTTGCTTCTTCGAGGCAGCACCATGTGAGGGACAGAATCTCATCATCAGTGTATGCCTGCAGGCCTGAGACCCACCTGACAGCTGCTCAGTTTCCTTCTGGTCCTTGTGGCAGCTGCTGTAGAAGCAGTTGCTGCTTGCAGTTGCTGTCTGTGCTTGCTGAAATGCCAGAGCAAGCTGTTAATTTACTGCAGTTTCAGACCGATTAGGGCCAGTGTTATAAATGTGAACTTTGTTAGTCATAGTTGTCTTGTTTGCTGCCTCTGGCTTTGAAACAGCTCTTAGGCTAGCGGTGGGAAGGGAGGGGAAGAGAGTCATGGAAGGTCCTGCCTGATTCTTGTACTTAATTCAGCAGGATTTCCTATGATCCGGTGATACTCCCTACTCCGCTTCCCCCCTCCCTCTTTTCTGTCCGTATACAAATCCATACGGAGTGTGCCTGTCTTCCAACACCACTGCAGCTCCCAAAGGTGATGAAATGAATCCAATGCTGTATTTTAGAGGTTTCCCTGATGAAGAGAGCCACAGAAGACTGCCTATGCTCTCTGCTGTTTGTTTAACCCCGTAAGTGCTGCGCTACCATGTGCATTTCATACTGGCTGTTTGAAATGTATACTCTACTGAGCATTTAACTATTTAAACTTGGGCAGTTTTAGTTCAAAAAAAGTACCAGCTACCAGAAAGGAGAAAAGCGTGAGTAGAGGATGTGCAACAGTGGTTATTTAACAGGCTTGTTGATCGTAGCTTATGTTTTTTTCATGTGAGGCTGTATGGAACAATAGCAGCTTCCTTGATGTATTTGTGAAGGGATCTGCAATAAATGTGGAGGAGTTTGCTAGTGCTAGAATTGAAGTGTCAAAGTGCTATACAGAACAAGCATTACAATGTTATGTAGGTCAATTTTTGTAAAACTGATTCTTGACCAGTGATACACAAGTGAAATGACTTAAATATTGTTGTGCATACTATAAATAATAGTCTGTAGTAGAATTGTATTTATAGGAATGTTAGATGCTCTGTTATCCTCAAAAATAAGGTAAGTGGTGAGTACTTGAGACAAATGGAATTGGTCAGAGAAGTGTGAAGGGATCTCAAGAATGTGAGTTCATACAAGCCTTTGGTTGTTACTTAAATCAATGTTCATATCTTTTTCACTCAAATAGGCTACTGATGAGCTAAATGATGGATCTTGGTCTCCTTTCTACTGTATCTAGCTTAGGCTTAGTTTTGTTCTGGATCCCTGAAGTTATTTACCTGGGAGGCAAGTATCACTTTCTATGTTGTATAGAGACCTATGGCAAAGATTTGACCGAGGATATATGCAGACACAGAGCTATACATAAAACCTATGCTTTCAGTGGTTCTTGTTGGCCCCCAATAAGCAGATCACATTGATGGTTAAGGGGATGCATATGTCATCAAGTATCAGAAGTGGTCTTGGTGTGGCAGTCTTTGGAGAACTATGATTTCAGTTGTCATTTTGTCCTAACTTAATCAGCCTTGGTTGGAGCGATCACATATGCAAAGGAAAAATACATCACTAAATGCTTCATGGTTTTGTCAAACTGCGATATAAATGGGAGAGTTGTCTGCGAGTGAAGTTGAAATGTCAAGGTACTACACAGAATAACCAGTATCAAGCTAATGTAGAGATCTATGTTGCCTTCACCTTTTGGGGTCTACCCTGTTTGCAAGTTGAATTGTGAACCGTGCTCCACTACTTTGTATTTGAATCTAAGCTCCCTTGACAGGAACTGCTTAAATCAAAGGGTTGAAAAGACTCATTTCAAATGTCTGGCCCAGAGACAAACTTTAGAAAAAGTTTTAAACAAAAAAATCTGGCTTTCTGGTAGAAGGTGATGGTAATAATAAGATTTATATTTGGGAGCAGCTTTAAAAAAAAAGGTAAATTTGATAGTGGCTGTGTATTTTGTCAGTACTTCTTATTGAAAGGTTTCACTGGACAAATATTGGACTATGGGGAAATTTGAAAGCGGGAGAGTGAGGGTAGGAATATCCTGTTATTGTTAAGATACGAGCTGTTGTTGAATACAGTGCAACAGCACCAGAATATTTTGTGTGAAAGCTTAGGATAGAGTAAGGAAGAGCATACCTAGATGGGCAGAAGATAATATACCTATGCTGACATGTTTAACACTAGCAAGACTTGTGTGGAAAGTCCAAAACGTGAATCACCAGGCACAAATGATTATCGCTTAGTTTTATGTCTATTTCTAGCCTGAGCAAGAAAAATGTTTAAGCACTTGCTGCTTCAGCTGCACCAAAGCCAAACTGAGCTTTGCTTTAAGGATTGTTTTGAGATGGTTTTAAGTGTGAAATAGTGCTTTGAATGTAAGCATCTGCAAGCAGCACAGAGCCTTAAGTACATGTTGCAAGGCTTGTGCTTAGTGACTCAGAGGGAAGAAGGCCATGTACTGAGTCTTTACTGCCATTTCTTGCAGAAACATGGTTTTTCTTTGGTTCTGATCAACTTTTTGATACACCCCCCCCCCCCCCCCCCCCTTTGATCCAGCTCTTTTACAAAGCTGAGACCACAGAAGAGGTGTTGAAGTAGAAATGAAATCTCAAGAATAGCATCCTACAGATTTCAGGGTACTGTATGGGTGTAAATCTGGCACCTAAGAAGTAGTTGTTGTGGGCTGCAGCAGTGCAAATGAATGGTAAAGTAGCTGCTGAAGAAAATGCTGCTGTGTGTTTATAAAATTTAACCCCGGACACTGTTTTCAGTTTAATATACTACTGTGTTCTGTATGGATGTGGAGTTCTCTTACAATAATTCTCTTGTAATAATATAGCAGAGGTATGTTCAGCATGCCTAAGTAATTTATCTGATTTGTAAATTACATAAGCAACACTAAATGAATAATTCGTATTACGCTTATGTTTTCTGTATATTGTGTGGACATCTGACTTAATCTTCACGGTGTTAAAAACATAAAATGCAGTTGTCAGGTGATTCCTAGAGGGCTGGGTAACTGCTTAAATTTTGTGTTTGATCTGAACAGTTGATGTTTGTTTGAAATATGTTATTTCTGATCCCTAGATCAGATCCCCTGTTCTACTTTAACTTTGCAAAATGTGAGATGGATGAACATGTTCAAACACCAGTAAGTGACCTTTAAATGCTCTGATGAAAGCTTGCTACCTTTAAATGCTCTGATTGAAAGTTTGATGAAAGCGTGGCTAGAGCACAAGAAATATAAGGGGGTTTTGTGTTTTGGAGAAGGTTACGATGAAACCCACTAAAAATGTGTAGCTGAATGTGTTCTGGTTTCTGTTGCATGTTGTTTGGGAGGGAGGTGGGGAGCAAAGAATATTTAGGCAAATGGAACTTTTGTATGCTCTTGAAACAAGAGTGATCACACATTTGTCCATTGGATGAAGGCTAAAGAGAGTTCACTTTCTCACCTGATTCTTAACAGTTTAGGATGCTGTGTGGAACGCTTGATGTAACTGTGAGAGGAGATGCTCAGATCTTTCCTGGAGCGCAGCAAGGGACACTCAACACATTTTGCTGATAGTTCTTACTGCTGATCCCTCTGCTGCAGTCAGTGTTGGACCTCCGCAGTCTTCCTGGAACTTTTATTGGCAGCCCTGAGTGTCACACTTGAACAACAAACTTAAATTTGTGGCATCCAAATTCTGCACAGTAAATGAGACAGATTAGTGTCACATCCACTGCTGTCACAGTTAAGAACAGCTCTATTTGAAACAGCCTGTGCCGCTTCTAGGCCTCTTCACAGCACTGAGGTCAACCGTAGTAGTGGGAAGGAGACTGAGGTATACTGACTCAGCTTGTGCTAACCTATAAACAGCTGCAAGGCTGCCTCTGGGCATTTTGTTCCAGGCTGAGAGGGAACACTGCAAAATTGTGCTCTAGTTTTACATATTTATTTCCCCTTTCTCTTGATTCCCTTCCTAAAAGAGTGGTTTTTCTAAAAAGTCCTCTGAGACAAGTAGTTTGTGGATTTTCCCTGTTCTTAATTTTTTGGCATAGGTTCATTTGAGAAAATGGCTTGTGTAAGCGCCTGCTGAGAAAAGTGTGTTCCTACCAAGCTCACTTCAGTAAATACCTAACTCCTCTAGTAGTCGCCTCTAGTTTTACGTGGGAAACACCGGCCAGTAGTGACATGAGATGTAGGTTCCCTACTCCCAGGGCAGCGCTTATGTGTATGTTCACAAGTTTGGTGCAACTCCTTCAGAGAAGGACTGGTTTTCCTAGAGCTGAGAATCTCAATTCTTCATGCATGTGAGTGTGCGTAAGTGATTTGAGACTGACAGATGATGATTATTTTTATTTGTGTGACAGAAACCTTCTGGGTGTCTTGAGCAGATGCTGTTGAATCCTCGTTTCTTGAGGGGGAGACACTCAGCCTGCTCATCCATCTGTCTGGGCTCCTGCCTCATTATTAAGTGCTCTGTATTTTAGACTAAAGTGGGCAGATGGTTTTATTCTGAGCTGTTAGGAGATGTCTTTTTGTGTTGCAGGCATGTAGCTCTTTGTGTAGGTATTAGTGTACCCGATTTGTCTGTCCATCTAGGTTTGGAAAAATGGAATAGCATCTCTTGCACAGCACCTTATTCTACTGAGCACGAGTACCTTGTAAAAGGTGCATTAGCAATTATTCTTATCCCAAACACCTGCTCGGTATGGGAGTACAAATTTCACTGAAAGTTGGTGAAAGTTAGTTCTATAATATTTGAGGATTACCTGGAAATTCTGTTGAACTATAACTGTGCAGAAACAAAGTATATGAGTACAGACAAATCGCTTTATCAATCGCTGATCATTCTCTTTGGAGGCAGACTAAGTTGTAGTGGAAGAGAAGGAAGATCAACAGGTCCCCAGGCTCTGTCCCAAAAAGGTGGGAAGAGGTTTGCTGCTTTCTTGGTACACACTTAGTATTTAAATAAAAAGCTTCACTCTCAGAACTCTTCAGGAATTGCATTGGGCAATTGGCAGTTGTCCTACTGCTATCAGTACCTTTTTAACTATGCCTAATTATAAAGCCTATTGGTTATTTTAGATCCAATCAACCACTTAAATAATCTCTGTGCCTTCGATTTAATTACTAGATGTTATTTGCATCAAGGACACTGATTCATCCAAAGTAGTTAGTTGCCAGATTCCCGTGTATTGAAGACAGACATTCATCTCATGCCTCGCTAAGCTTCTGCTTACTGGGGCTTTTTCTTTTCTGTTTAATCTGAGCTTTTTTATTACAACTTTATAAAGGTGTCATTGTGCAGTTTAGCCCTAGGGAAACTGATGAGAGGCCCAGAAATATAACTTGGGGAAAAAAAAAAAATCTAATAAGTGTCATTGTTTGCTTGTATCTAATATTGGTTGGCTGGGAAGAAGTGGGAGTAAAATTGCATGCAGGCAAGAATGAATGGCAGATATATTTATAACTAATGAAAAGATTCTGTGAGGAACTAAGTATTCATTCCTGCAGAGGTTATTGACTCAGATGCTGAGTCTGGGCTGAATAATTTTGTGATTAAGAGTCAGAACTTTGGAAACTGAATTCACGGTTCAAAGATTTCATCTCTGCCTGCTTTCCAATTCTGTTCCAAATGTAGTGACATGGTTTGCTAGAATTGGCTTTTTCCCCCCACCCCTCATTACAGCTGGAATTTGACCCTGAGAATAAGATGGTGTTCTGCTTGTAGACCATTAGTTCAGTCGTTAAAATGTACTGCATAGCCTTATGTAGAAATTAACATAAACCTTTTAAAGAAGGACAAACAGTCCAAATTAGAAATGTCTCAGAATGATGCTATTTCCACACACGCATCCACACACCTTCCCTGTGTCCTCTATCCCTACTAATTTATACACACTTCTAAAATGAGCTGCATTTAATATTTTAACATCCAGGAACAGTCTGCTCTGAGAAATGAGCCCTTGATTTCTAAGTGCAATAGACTGGGCAAAATGGGAGATGCAGACACTTTTGAAAGATCTGATTCAGTTGAAGCGATTAGCCAAAGATTATTTAGCTAGTCTGTAGCGGATACTGAAGTTAAAGGCTAAAGTCCTGATGTGCTTTCCTTTGAGTAATTGTTCTCACATTTTACAGCATACTTATCTTTCTTACTTGCTTAACAGAGCTGTGAAAGAAGGAGCAACATTTCCTCTAAAAGTGTCCCCCCCCCCGCCCCGTTTAAAACTGATATCCTTTTTGTTTTTTCTTTGTTTCTATTTTTTGAAGAACAAGCTTACTGATGGGAGAAAGTATAATCAAGCCTACTGTTTGATCTCTAGAATTCAGTTTTTGGGGAAAACGAAGAAATAATGTTAACTCTCTAAAAGACAGTGGGGGGGGGAAGAGGATGAAATCTGGAATTGAAGCTTTCCTGGTGTAAGTTCTTTGACTTCATTGATGTGTACCACGGATTAATTTGTTCCTCAGCAAATATGTACCATGTCTTGCACACCTGGCTAGCAAAACCTGTCTGCACCCAGCTAGGTCCTTCAGCTTTTCTTTAGAATATCTGCCCAGGAAAAGGCTTTTTTTTCCTAAAGATTTTCTCAGAATAACCCTCTGAACCAGAAAGAAAAACTAAGGTCCCAGCCTGAGCTGGGATGCGTGGCTGATTGTATCTTTTCCTCCTATGCCAGTTCCATGCTTGGTCTGCTAGTGCTTGCTCATAACCTTTTCTCCTTTGTAAGTGCATCTGACATAACTGCAGAACATCTTGTACTCTGAGGTGAGAACCATGTGAAAATCCTTAGTTTCTGTATAAGCACTGAGGCCGCTAATATGGAAGAACATGAGATGCGCAGCTGGAATGTTGGAAGAAAAACCTTTTTGCTTATGAAGAAACTAGTGCCAATGAGCTCAAATGTGGTTCCCAAAGTGGATGAATAGGATCACTGGCTAATCCGAGTTCCCAGCTCTTGGAGAAAAAGACATCCTGGGGCTTATGGGTGACATGTCAGGCTTGCCTTAAGACTCTGCCACGCCTCAGGGCTTTCTGCTACTGTCCAGTGAACTGGTTGACAGATTTCTTAGGGTTAAAGAGATGTTTTTGTGGATGGCTTACGAATTTATGGGCTCTTTACAAGAGAATAACACTTATGTGTGACAGTGTCTGGCAACATTTAGTGGCAGCTAACGACTTCAAACACTTGCAGTGTTGTGTTAAAAGTAATTCCTACGTACCTGTATTTAACAGTATCTTAGAAGCAAGGAACCATTTTAACAGCAAACTCATGCCGGCTGTACACTACAAGCTAGGCTGTTAAACTGCCGGCAGCTTCTCGGCCACTAGAGAGCAGCAGGGTCCTGTTGGTGCAGGGTCCCTGGCCGCTGTTCGGTGTCTGCCGTGCTTGGTCTTCAGAGGATCTGTGGGGCTGTGTGTGGACTTGGGAAGGCCCGGACCAAGCGTAAAATGCATCGTCTTGTAGGGATTCATGACACATCCAAGAAACCTTAGGTTGAACAAGTGATCCATCGTGGATGCTGCACTTAAATCACAGTTCAGATGGTGAGACAGAGACACTTGTAATGTGAATTTAAGATGCTATCTTTTCTGAAATTTAATTAGGTGGCAAATAAAAGCCCCATTTAGTTGGATGAAGGAGCAAGTGCGTAGCCCCTGTACCAAGTGGCTTGTATCTTTTGGTGCTGTTATGTGTAGCTAATTTTTTTTTTAGACTTTTTCTTCTCTGTATGCAGTAGTAGCACACTGCAGTCATTTTGGCCCTTGGTTTTAAGAAGGACTTTGAACATAAATTCATGTCTTTGCATTTTGGAACTCATCCGTGACTGGATATGATAGTAAGCATGCAGCACTGGTTATGAAATTTGGTAGGAGCTGTAAACAAAAAGCAGAGACCAACAACAGAGGGTGCATTATTAAAAGTAGTCAGTGTTACATTTAATTTGAGAATATTTTCCTGTCATTCACAACTTCTGAGTTATAGTTCAGACGTAGTAGGAGAGAAATTCACATCACAGATAATATAACTGGAGATGTTAACTGAGAATTAAAGCTCAGCAAATAGTAGCGGCACCCCCTGCCCAAATTTTGTAAAGGAAAAAAAAGGACGGTAAGATTGTCATACCTAGGAATTATTAATCTTCAGCAAAACAGACTTTCTAGTTCACAAGCAGTTGGATTCCAATGCATGTGTTAGCTCTGATCAGGAAGGAGAAATAATAACTACTTCTTTTTCTCTTCACCACCTTGAAATGGATGCTTGTTTTGTACTGCAGTTGCTCTTGATAGGGACAAGACATGGAATTTTCAGCTCTTGTAGCTCAGAACCTCTTCAGGTGTCCTGGACTGTACATTCTGACTCTCTTTTGAAGATCGCCATCTGACTTAAGTACTTTCTGAACTTAAACTTGCACAGTTCGAACACATCAGGCAGCTATCTTAATCTCAATTTTATCTGCAAGGAAATTGAAACAAAATGTGAAATGGCTTTCTTGGAAGGACAAAAAAGAAAAGTAGGATTGTATCCCAGGAACCCTGATACCTAATCTCAGCAACAACCTAACTAGCTCATGCCTCATCTGCCTGGCTTTAAGGAAAAAATAAAGCCTTTTCAGATAGTTCTGCTTACAGAAGACAGTTACACTGATTGCAGTCCTGTGAGAATTGCTGAGAGACTTTTTACAGGGTAGAAAAGGTGATGTGTGGTGCAAACCCTTCCCTCTGTGATGACAGCTAAAACCTCTTAGTGCTACTCAAATCTAACATGCTTGCTGGGTAAAAATCTTGGTATATAAAAATGGGAGTTATGATTGTTCAACATGACTTAAAAACTGAAAGAGCTGAAGTGTCACCTGTTTGCTTCTGTTGCTACTTTTATATTAAAAGGCAAACAAAGGAAAGAAACTTTCTTTTAGTTCATAGTCATTACTAGTGTTTGTAGCTCTGGGGATAGATGAAATAGATAGAGCACAGTCTGGGAATTGTTAGTGTAAGCTTCCCTCCAAAGCATTTGACTCTGACCTTGATTGAGTGCCTCTGCAGAGTTTGACCTTGCTTTCCCAAGACTCTCACAAGAGCATAATAATGATGATTTGGAGGGAGAATACTTGAAGCGGGCTTCTGGTGATTGTGACATAACCTGACAATTCTAAGTTATTTCATTAAGAGATGACCATTAGGCTGATGATCCTCAGCAACTGTTTGGAACTAGGTCAGTGAGAGACTCTGTGGCGCTCGAAATTGTGTGTGTATATTTAGCTTATTTACAACCTATGTTAGCAGTGTAACCTACTCTGTTACAGCAAAGGCATCACTAGCCTTAGCAAATGAAAATGTAGTAACAGATTGCTGGGAAGATGTAACTAGGAGGGTGGAGTCTATCATGTTGGGCAATAGCTGTAACGACTGTTTCTAAGATGTACAGGATCTGCTACATTCCTTAGTGTATTGTGGAGGCATTTATCAGTTTTCACACCTGTACATGCATACTCAGGTGAAACATCTGCCTGGGGGGCATATTCAATGCATTCTGCTTATACACGATAAATGTGGCATCTACTTTGTGACATTGCATGTGACAGTGCTTTGTGATCTCGATGTATAGAACTCTTCCATACTCATTTACTGTAATCCCTACTTACTGATGCTGCGGATGTAGTACATGTACTCTCTTACATGTGCTTCGTTATACGTACAAGAAACATGGGTATGTTTTATAGTCTTTGCATGTTTATGGCATGTAATACACATCAGTGGAGAGATATTT
Organism: Mycteria americana; assembly: GCF_035582795.1. Lineage (NCBI taxonomy): Eukaryota > Metazoa > Chordata > Aves > Ciconiiformes > Ciconiidae > Mycteria > Mycteria americana. The sequence goes on from NC_134383.1 coordinate 4,703,268, forward strand.
GTGTCTATCCTATGATATGTGTATGTTGAATATGTGGTGGGGGGAAGAAATGCACTTGGCTGGCTTCATTTCCACAACAGCAAGTGCAGGATGGTAAGTGTGAATGGCAAACCCAACTGGAGGAGACATTTTTCAACTGTCCATGAAGTATTTTCCAAATAACTCTCTTCCAGAGATCATGAAGAAAAATGACAGTTGTCCTCAGGCATTTGTCTAATTGAAGGAATGGGCTCTATCAGCCTTGCTGCTGCAGTTGTGGATAACTGAGGTGATGGACAGGAGCGGTATTTATAAAGCAATTTCTATATGCTTATTATAAAATGAGTTTACCAATTATAGGAAAGAACCTTTTTTGTCCTTCTGTCATTTTAGTGGCTCTTGGGAGTTCAGAGCTAGTTTTGGTGGTTTCCATTTGGCCTTGTGCAGAATAAGACTTGAGAGAACCTTTTTCTGACAGGCGTTCCTTTCCACAGTATTTTTATAGGGACAAAGCAATGTTTTGCTTCTTCCTATTCTATAAAGAAGAAAGGAGGGAGATGACAGTTGTTCCAGGATTGTTTTTAGTTGTCCTAAATACAAGAAAGCAGAAATACTTAAGAGTATTCCACTTCCAACTATGCTGTTGGTACAGAGTAATGATCTACAGGTAACACCATTATTTATTAATTCTCTTTAGACTCAGTTTTAGATACAGATGTTTCCTGTACCAGTCATGCAAACCAGCATGCAAGTTATGAGCTGGGAACTGCTGCTCTGAGCCAGATATAAATTTTAGTTGGAGTCAGGTAATCCCAGAAAGGGACAATACAGTACTTGTTAAAGCATTTGGTGTTTTTCTTTCTGAGATAAAACAAAGGCCCAGGTGCAAATGTGAGAGGCTCAGTCACTGGACTGTAGGGTATTCTGTAACAAGGTTCCTTCTTTTTTAGTTTTGTTTGAAAGCTGTTCATTTTGTCTAGGTGCAGAATGGAAGCAAATACCAAAACCTTGCTGTTCTTGTACTTTGGCTTGTCCTGTTTCTTATGAACACTTTTTTTTTTTCTCTGTTCAGCTAGTAACACCTTGTACTTTGCGGTCTGTGCTTGCTTGATCAGAGGGGCTTTTTATGTGTGGAAGTTTCTTCATGCAGATATTGTGCTTTTCTTCAGAACTGCCTGCTGGGTGCTGATTTTTAGTGTTGGAGGAAAGGGGCTGTTTCAGTTAGTTGTCCAAAAACCACAAGTGGTAAAAACTCCAAGAGCATCATGCTGGAACTTAAGCCGCTTGCCTAATTTTTGGTGGCTAAAGTGAAGAGAGGAAAGAGTTAAGTTCTTAGTGAAACTGTTTTGTGAACATATCACAATAAAGCAAAATGTTTGGGTTTTTTTAGAGGGTAGGTGTTTACATTGCAATATCCAGGTGAAGGTATGTGTGTAAACCTGGGAGAACAGTTATTCTGTGGTGAGGGATACAGTATGCTGCTTAGCTGTACACGTTTGTTCACCCCTGCTTTCAGCTGAGAGCCTTAACTTTTGTTGCTTATGTTTGAGTATTGGCTGGGTTGCTCAGAAATGCTACAAGGCCTAATTACTGCTATGCTGAACACTTGTTAGGGTGGGATTTGGAATCCAGCTCTTGGGTAATTCTTGCATGTGGTTTAGCAGAGGGAAGCAAGGATTTATTTTAATCCTAATCTTGCTGCTCTTGGGGCAAATAATTTAGGCACATTCAAATTTTTAATGAGAGCTGTGAGTTTGTCACACTCATCAAATAGTTGAGTGAAACTTTTCAGTGTGCTGGTGTGCATGTTTCTCTGTGCAGGTCTGGGTTAAATACAGCAAACTTGACTGACCTGAGCTAGTGAAGCAGATATTTTAGCTGGACAGGGAGCAATGTACTGTTCAGAGACCTTTTGCACTTACAGACTTGTTCTCCTGTGGTTAATGGTGTGTGCTGTGAGCTGTGACCCATTAAGTAAGTGCTGTACAGGTAGAGGAATTCCAAGGAACTTGGACAGAGTCCCCTTGCTTCCTTCATGTACAATGTATATAGTGCAAACCAAATGCCAAGCTGCGATGCAAATTCATTCTAACAGGTCACGCTATGTTTTGTGAGCGACTGAACTTGATCTGCTCTAAATTCCGTCTTTGATTTATAAGAAGAAATGAGCTTCCTTTTTGGATGCTCGAGTGAGAGGTCTTGAGCAGTGTAAATAAGCAGTGTCCAGTAACTCACTTGAGTCCTAAATTGCAAAGAAAACTCAAACTGAGAAGGAGGTCCCAAAACATTTGCCCTGTTGCCATCTTCTGATGAAGTATTATTGTGAAGTCATGACACGGATTTAATTTGTTTTGCTTGCTATCTTTGGCTCAACTGTCCCCTTAAATTTGGAGGAAGAGCACTACCTGAAGAAATTAACTGTGAAAGTATGGTCCTAATGCTGAAAAAGTATGTATTGTGCTGTGCAATTTGAATCATATTTGACAATTTCTGGAGTTCTGGATGGTATCTGAAGAATCTGGGGTTTGCTACTGTGTACGAGGCCAAAATTTAAATGGCTAGTTATGCGTGGTACTCTGTTAGTAAGAGTTCACCGATTGAAGCCTTTAACGGTTATTGCTGACATGGAGAATTATTTCTTTTGGAAGGGAAGGCACAAATAGGTGTAGGTTAATCTCTAAGCAGAAAGTCCTGTTGGAATCTGCCTCCTCTTCAAGTATTGTTAAAATGGCCAGCAACTAATATGTAATACAACATATATTCCACAAGTTTTATTTGGTTCTGGTAGGAGGGATTGGATACTATGTGGCGAAGCCTGTTGCATCCCCTTTCTGTCCCATGTTGTTACCCACGCTGTTGTCGATGACAACGATGTGATTCTGGTAGGAGTTGAGAGTTACTGCTCCTGGATTTCGGACCAGGTAGCCTTCTGTAATGCACTTAGCACATATGTAGGCTGTGCTTTGCACTGTGAGTACAAGTATCTGACAGACGTGTTAGTCTTATGGCAGAGGCCAGTGCAGTTTGTGCAATTTATCCAAAAGCTGGTTTCTTACTACAGGAGACTTGATTGAAAGCATTTCTATTATTTTGGGTCAAACTACAATGAAAGCTGTTCTGTTTGGTTGGGTGGCATGGAGGAGATGTCCTGAGTCCTTTGGGATAAAAATGCATTTATGTTCCTTAACAGCATGTTTTTTGGGGAGATGAAGGAAGAGGGGCTGAGACAGTGTTTAACCCAAATAATCGGGATTTATGGTCATTAAACAATGTGCAAGACTACTTTCTGAACTGGGCTGCTTGTGGAAGAGATTGTGGCAAGTCCTGACGAAATGTTGTGCTGAGCAGGGAAGAATTGGGGAATGCATGGGCCACAGGAGTGCCTCCGTCTTGCTTTGTAATACACTGAGGTATCAGCCTGTTGCTGGTATTTCTCGCCCTGCAGCCTGCGAAATTTGTGTCATCTGTCTTGTAACATAGTCCTTGGGTTTGAGAACAACACATGCAGGTATCCAGTATCACATATCCAAAATAAAATTGACTGTGTATGTTCAAATGATAGCAACTGCTGCTTGGTAGTGCATAATTTAAAGGGACAGATCTGTAGGGCACTAAAGTAAAGTAAGACTGGTTAGCCAATATGTGTTCCTTGCGTGTATTCGCAAGTTGTCGTATGTCAAATTGTAATAGGCCTCATTCTAATTTAATATGCAGAGACCAAAGGATGGTTAAAGTCCTAGTGTAAGGAAGTGTTCTGGTTCCAAAGGTAATGTGACTGTTCTCGCAGAAAACTGTTGGAATGCAAAAGTAAATGCATATAAAAATATTAGTCTTTAATTTAAACTCACAAAATTACTCCAGAATTTAAACAGAAAAAAGAAACATGCAAGTTTTGGAATCTGAAAATCAGAGTTTTGACCTACCAGGGGTTGCTCTGTTGTTGTAGGCATGGCAGGTCTCTCATGCAGAAGCTGCTGCTTTCAGCTGTGTGCACAGAAAGGAAAATATGCTGTTGAACTGTAGGAAAAGGACAGTTTGAATGGAAAGATACGGCTTGAATTTTTCAGACACAAGTTTTCAGGCACAAGTCTGTAAGTGCAGTTATCTCCCTGCCTGACCTGACAGAGCTTCTGTAGCCAGGGTATTGTGCATCTGAGTGACTTTTAGTCTTCTGAATAAGTTGTATGTATTTCCTGTATTTAGAAATAACTGGTTTTAATTAACAAATTTTTTTGTTACAGTACTCTGTGCCATCTCCTGCTCTGTATTAATCTCTACCAGGGATGACACTTTACTGTCCCTTAAATGCATGGGAAAGCTATTATAGAAAGGACTGCCAAAGAATCTGTGCTGGCGTTAGTTCGTAGTCTTCATTCAGGGAAGGGATTTTTAGTTTTTCAGAGGATTGTTCTTTCCTCTTTGCTTAATTCATAAGCCCTCTTCTGAGGGTACTGGAAAACCCAGAATGTTTGAGTTAAGAGAAAGGCAGAGAGATTGCTGATCAACCTGAAGCGTTGACAACCATTTGCTGCTCTAATGTATCTATCCTTAGACGGATCATTAAACTGCAGTAGTCATTAAACAAGGATCTAACAACACACAGGCTCTCATGGAAGCAGTCAAATCGTGCTGTTGTGATTTGTACAGAAATAGTGCTTGATCATGGCTGGTATTTTTCACTTTGTGGATCAGGTGTTTGAGCTGTCTCTTATTACATAGCTTCTCTTTTTTCTGAGAGCATCAGACAGGTGGCCAGCATCCTCTCTCCAAAATAAAAATGCACTGAGAATGTTGGAGTGCAAGTCAGTGTTGCTTACTAATCAGTGAAGTACTTGGAATTAAAGGGATAGTCCCCATGCATATCTACCCTGTCCTAAGTGGAAGGATTCTCATGGCACAGCCTGAGAGAATTATTTTCAGTTTTGTATGGGTGAAGGGGGTGGGATAGGAATCCTGTCGTGCTGAATTGAATTCAACTAGTGTTCAACAAGGCTGAGGGTGAAGAAATTGTACTAGCATGGCCATGGCAACAAAAAGCGGACTGGTGAAAGGGCCGGTTTTTCCTTGCTGAAGAAAGTGATTACCAAATGCTACTATTGCCCAGAGCAATGTGGTATGAGTCTCTTTTTGATTAGATAACATCTGTGGGGATTTTGAGGGTTTGCAATGTTCACTGTGCAATTTATTACTTAAAGAAAGCATGCAAAAGTGCAAACTTTGACCCTTCTTATTTGCACTTACTTCTGCCATTAAATGAGAATCTTGCATTTTTGATAAAAGATTCCACAGGAGATCAAGCTCATTAATACAGGGAGCAAAACTTCTTTATGATAGCCTCCAAAGGGCTACTGATCCTTTCCCCCAAAGTTGCACATCCTCACTCTTGGTTAAAATTTAGGAATGATATTGTGGGGTTTTGATTCCCAGGTGCCATGGGAAGGTGATGAAAGTTAATTTTCTGTGTTAAGAGGTAGCCAGTAATGTTACGTACAGGTGGCTTCTGAATGTCTGGTGATATGAATGTACTTCATGTCATGGTGGCTGAAGTACATGCAGGGTCAGGTTTCTCCATACTGCAGAGGAGGAAGAAAAGGTATCAGCCCTTGAGAGGCAGAGAGGATGCACAGCTACTCGTGCAAGTCTTCAAATATGGAATATTGGCATTTTGTCTAATGTGTAGATTTTTGTTTCTTGGACTTGAAAAAACTGTTTTATTTAACTTTAAGTGGGTGTTTGTAGAAGGCATTCTGATTGTGTGTGTGTGCACACCTGATGCATAGATACCAAGGTGACAGGAGCTACAGAAAGTGATTTGAAGAGTTGCTTAAGCTATTAACTTACAGGATGAGCAGAACAAAAAGGGCAGTACAACAAAGTAGAACATAGCAATTGAGGATTTTTAAAAAAATACATATTATTGAAACATTGTTTCCTTCCCCCTTGTTCTTGCTGTTACAAATCTTTCTTTTTTGACATGTTTAGTTATTGATGTCCTAGATGGCAGTTTTTGGTGTTTGAAGTTCTTGTGAAGTTTATCTTCAAACAAAACTGAGGCAGTCCATGCAAGAAAAAATATTTTGATTTGGTTGACAAATATTTTCTAATGTGAAACTAGTATTTTTAAAGGTTTGGGCAGTTCAACAACGAAAACTAAAGCTGTATCAGGCTGATTTAGAGATATATATTTTTTTTTTTTTTCCTCCTGGCAGCACACTTGAAATCGACACAGCTGAATTCTAGTCACTCCCTGAGAGAATTTAAGTTACTGTGTTGCTTTCTGAAAGTGACCTGAAAATACAGCGTCATTCAGGAGCATTCAGTGAAATTCAATGGATCTTGATGGAGATCTGTCACACTTTGTTTTCCCTGGTTTGGTTTCCTTATGGGAATTTTGCACGGCTTGTCCAGAAGCTGCTATTCCTCCCAGTGCTTGACCCTTGGTAGAGCTACCTTAGTGTATTAAATGCTTGGGAATATTCTGTGTAGTATGTGTCTTCCTTCTGGTGTAAAATCTGTTCTGCATGTCTAATTGTCTTTGTGGTGTCTTTGTTGGTTCCTGGACCTGAGACCATCCATCATCCACTGTCATTTTGGAAGCAGTGTTGCCCTCCAAGAACTCTTCTATCAGCTTTCACTCATGTGAACCTGAGCTAAAAAACTACCCAGCTTCCCAGTTCTAGTGCCACCTGCTGCTACTGCCTTTTTAGCTATTCCTCAATCCCTTTCCTTCTCTGTGAGCAGTCAATGGGGACAAAACACCCCCCTAGTTGTGCAAGAAAAGGCTGAAAGTCCAAGTTTGCTTGCACCCTCCCTCCACAGGGTGGGCTGTCTGAGCAGGAAGGTGGGACAAGGGGAAAGCCTGTCCAATTGGCTTCTAGAGCAGGCTGTTATCACTTCTTACCCTTTTTCATGTGGTTGATTTGTAGCAGCAGCATATTTGGTAATATAAACCCTGTCTCTTGGGATTAAGCGTGCAGTTACGCTTGCAACAGCTGCCTGCGTATGTCTTACCCGCTACAGAAAAAGAACATGCTGCTCCTCCTACTTTCTCCTGATTTTATCTAGTATTGTTGCTTCCCTCCCTCTCTTTGTTTCTCTTTCTGACCTCCTCACAGCTCCACGCCGCTCCACTCCATACTTGCTTCCTCTCTTGAGAAGACCACAGCTGAGTTTCCTAGCACAGCCCCAGGAGACTTTCTTTCCTGAACCAACATTAGGCAAAGAGGACAGAAGGCAAAAGGGGAGGGGGAAGCTGAAAGTGAGGCAAGCTGTTGCTGGCAACCCTTCAGCAACCCTTGTCTTGGTGCTAAACCTACTGCTTTGAGAGACCCCAGGCACAGGGGAGGGACCTTGTTTTGTAGAGAGGAGAAAGAGACAAGAAACTTGAAACTGGCTTCCCCGGTGGCATGTCTGTGTCCTGAACATCCTCTCCCCACCCCGCTGTTTGTTAAATGAAAGCACGTGAAGAACATGAGGCTTCCTGCTTGAGAGGGAGGGCAGTACTGGACTGGGTGAGGGAGGAGGAAGGCAAGTTGTGGTGTTGTGGTGTGGTTTACACTGAGATCAGAGCTAGTGTGCCTGGGGGTGGGAGCAGAAAGAGAAAGGGCATCTGATGCCAGCTGCCAACATGACAGAAACCCTGCAGCTCCCAGCACTGCAAGTCCCAGAGCAGCAGGTGGTGGAGGGTGGCCGTGCCTGGTCCAGCTCGTCCACCCCGACCCTGCGCAGGAAGCGCTTCAAGATGAGGCGGATGAAGAATGTGCAGGAGCAGAGCCTAGAGACCAGCAGGTATCAGGATTCTCCTTCCTCCAGCAAGGAATACCTGCAGCTCCCATCCATTGAAATCACTCCCTCCAGTGATGAGGACGCTCCGTGGTCCAACTGCTCCACACCCAGTGCCTCCCCGCGGCGCAAGCGCTTCCTTCTTCGGAAGTGGCTGCGTGTGAGAGAGAAGAAGGAATACAGTGAGAGCAGGTATGTTTTTGGCTGCTTTCCCTTCCCTGCTTCCAAGAAGAGCCTGTCCCCAGTAGGTAGGTAGGGTCTATTGTTCCACTAGAAATCTTGGCGTGCTTCTCTGGGAGCTTCTCTGGGATTTTGTCCTCGCCTGTTGGCTGGAGTGGGTAAGGTGTAGTTGGTTGGACTTGCTGATGCTAGACCAAATGGCCTAATCTTTATGTACAAACAGCAGGCATGTTAGAAACAGCAGTGCTAGGATCTGTCCTTGTTCATGGTCCTCTGCCTACCTTCTACAGGTGATACAGAGCTGGTGAAAAGAACTTGCTTCTGAGTGAGGGAGACTGTCCAGAAAGAATGGGTGATAAGCCTTAACTTTAAGGTGTCCTGAAGAGACTCTTGAGAGGGAGAGAGGAGGTGACCTCTCTGCTGGGATTACCAGGGCAGGGAGTAATGGTGTCAAACCTTTGACAAAGTTTTCTGGTGATGTTCATTCTTACTGCTGAGACCTCTTCTGAAATCCTTTGTTCAGTTGCTGCCATTGGGAGAAGTGAGGACAAGAGAGAGAAACAAAGTAGCCCTGTGGCTAGTAGGTGGGTCTGCAGGTCAGGATGTCTGGGTTCAGTTCTTGGCTGCTTTCCAGACTTAAAAGTCACTCAGTCCTTTGGCTCAAAAGGGGACAAATAATTCATAAAGACCTCCAAGAGCTTGTCAACACAGGAAAATTAATGCCCAGGAAGTTATTGTGTGGCCATACAAAGACAAAGCTATACCTTATGTAACCCTCTGCAGGTGCAGTCGGGGTCTGCAACAGGCAGTGTAGTTTACTCTGCAGAGTGGAACAACCTACCTTTCCTGAAGGCCTAAAATACACAAGACACTTCAAAGGTTTCTCTGAGAAATTATTGCAGTATAAATTCTTATACTAGCTTAGTGTGGGCCAATTTTTCTTCTGCTGCTTTGCAGCTCCCATGCAGCCTGTGTGTAGGTTTGTGCCTGAAATTATGTACTGTACTTCCATAAAAAGAAGCTTGTCTCTGTTTCTGCACCCAGCATACTAGGTTGACTCACTTAAATAGGACAGAGCTTTTTCTTCCACCAGTATCCACTCTGATTATGTGGTAACTCTTCTTGCATGAGGTCCCTTTACCAAGGTCAGTCTGTCATTTTATTAAGTTTTGGGGAAGTTTCATCAATAAATGCATGCCATCAAGGATTTGATAATACCTCTTTTAAAAAGTTAACATGGAAAAACATATCTTGATTGAGAAATATTACTGATTTTTCACTTAGCTGTGGTGATAGTAGTGATTCAGTTATAGCATAGAAAACAGGGGAAGGATAATGCATAGGGCATATGCTAAAGTGTCAGAATCACAAAGTTGAGGTCTGGAGCTCAACAGAGAGGATTGCTTTTTAGCTGGAGGATTTAATTTAGACTTAGTGATGGTGAATGTGTTTGAGACTGGCCAAGACACACTTCTTTTGGTGTGAATATATAAGAAAACTTAGTTCATTTATGCGCACATGATATCTCCATGGCTATGCTGACAGCTTTCTGCTTATTCATCATTAAGACATTTCTACCTTAACCCTGGTTATGTCTTTGAAGCAGTGACTGGAAAAAAGCTGAAGTGATTGACGGATTAGGTGGCACTAGCATACCAAAGCCAGCATGGCACCTCCTTTCTTCATATGTAGTAGGCTCCAAATCTATCCCTTTTGCAATGGGAAACATGTTTTCAAATGGAACTTTTCCTTTTCTAGTCCAGAGGAAAAAAAATACCAAAACAGTTTGCTGTCACTTTGTGCTGAGCCTCTGGGCGTGCAGAATGCAAAGATCATCATTGGGCTTTCAAAACTCGGCAGGCGTGGAAACAACACAGAGAAAGCAGAATCTGTGGGGAGTTAGTCACAGAAAGAGTGATGAACCCTAAAGGATTTTGTGGTGTTAATTTAAGAGACTAGCAGCTAGCACCGTGGGGTAAACCTTACCGCACCCTGAGGCTGGTGCACGTGAAACCCTGTTTTAAAATACAGGGCAGGAAGCTGGCTTTCTGTAAATCAGACGCTGCCTGTCTACCTTCCCCTACTTTAAACTTGGTCATCTGGAGCACTGGCACTTTCTTGCTGCTGTTTTATTATGATGTTGCTGTTTGTAACAGATGCTGGTAATGTCATTTACTGTACTATTCATTTGTTTGTGGGCAACAGGGGCTACTGTACTAGAGTAAAGGCTGAAGCATTTCATCCAGTGGTTTTTTCACTGAGACCTGTCTTGGGGTTGAGCTACAGTGATGATGCTTGAACTGTCCAGCTGGTTAATTGTAACACTATCATAACAGGGATTCCCAGTGCAGTCAGTGTGCCACACATCTGCTAGGAGTGCAGGTACACTATTAAATGCTAAGGTTCCCAAATTTTGCCTCATAAAGGGGGGCAGCCATCAGCATGCAGTTCCCACCAGAGAAATGAATGCAGGTGGCTTCTAGTCACTCCCTCTTTCTAGTTAAATTGTTGTCAAGCACTTAGATTTTTTTTTTTTGGTCGTTGTTTTTTGGAGTCTGGTAACCTTTACCCCCATTATGTGGCCAGACATCTGCCTGTTTGTGTGGCAGGGTTTTCCCAGGAAAGCTGGTAGTTGAGAGCAAACTGTGCACCAGCTGACTTATTCCAGCGATGCGTGTGTTGCTTGCATGCCCCTGAGCAAGAGCAATAGCTCTGTGACCATTAGCATACAGTAAGCATCCAAGTGAATAAACAAATGCTTTATGACTGGAAAGGCTGTCTGTAATGCTCCAGGTCTGATGAAGGCTGGCTGCTTTTTTCATCTGGAAACTCCAGCCTACAAAATGTTCTATAGCACTGGTTAGTTTTTAACAGCCTGGATAATTTTAAGGTTTGTTTACCTGCTGGTTCTCTAAAAGCTGTTAGGTGGCTGATAGTGAGAGCAGAAGAGAGATTGTTTATTTCTTTTCATTAAACAGCAGAGATGGCATGTAAGAGCCTCGCCTGCCTATGACAGTTTTGTTCAAGGTGAAAGAGCAGGAAGAAGCCATTTCTCAGGGGTAGGAGTTTCCCTGTGACTTATCCTTGTACAAAAGCATGGTGATCCAAACTACAAGTTTGGTGCTCTGGTGGCCTATACGGATGATAAATAGGATGTTTTTTATAAGGGATGCAGGCAGCTTCTTAGCTATACTCCTCATCCATCATTTGCTACCCAGGTAATGATAGAAGTTATTTATCTGCATACAGCTTTGTAAAGTATGAACCCTGCACACAAGTGTACAAATTTTTTTATTAAGGCGTGATGATGTTTCTTTCCTCACTGCCTAGGAGATGCAATCTGTTAGCGTTTTGCTATGTGTGTAATGAGTGTGCATTATTGATGTGGGGATGTGACAGTGTATCTGCTTTAATTTATTATTTACTTCTTAAAGCCACCCTTGCTAGTAATCTCTGGAACTGCATGTGATTCTTGATGTGTAAGGCAAGAACTGCTGAGAGGATAGATCACTTGGGCCTCAAGGACTGCTCTCCTTTTGGCCTAAGATCAGTATTGGAATGAGATCCTGTGCTTCCACCTTTTCACTGGCAGCAGCTGAGAGTAAATAGGTGGGCCCTGTGCTATCATTGCCTGACTTAGGCTCTTCGTGTGAATGCTCAACAACAGTACATACGTAATAGTTGAGGTATGGTAAATCTTTCGTTCTTGAACGGTTTCCCTTGAGGCATTTGTGTTGGGCAAAGATTGTACTAGTGGTAATCTGAACGTGCTCCCCTACTGTGGGAAGAAGTAAGGCAGAATGCCAAGGATGGTAAAAGGTTTGAATCGCTTTGACTTGTTGTTATTGCTTGCTGAATTTGCTCTTGCAGGAGGTCCTGGAAGCTGTTGGGACTGTAGGCATCAGGACACTTCCCAGAGCTCCCTTTCCCTTGAGCCCTCCAAGATCACCTGGTTTGTCTTCTGTTAATGCTTGTCCAAAGGAGAAATTTGTTTGGTCAGTTGCAGCATCCAGACTACTTAATAATGAAACGCAAAATGTTGGTGCACCAACATTTTGTAGAGAATGTAGAACTTGTGTATTTTGTTGGATCAGTGGGGAATAGATTGTGCTGTAGCTCTTGATATTTGTGAAGATGAATGTACTCAGTTTGGTTGTCTGCTGGAAACCCTGACACTTACTGAAGTCCTAAGTGACGAGTTCAGCTAAAGGGAAAGACTCGCCTATATCCTAAAATGCCTCTGACATGAGGTGTTAAAAATGAAGTATATTAGAAGCATTCCATCTCATCTTAGAAAAGGGTATGTGCTGAGGAGATGGAGGTTTCTTGAGCTGCCGGACACACAACCATAGAGGTTTGACAGATGAAATCTTTGTAGCTTATCTGATAGTATGAAACAAATGACGCATTAGGAGGGGAACGTTAGCACTGTTCAGCAGTGTGCTCTGTGGCTGCTGCCATTCACATTCTGTGGCAGAAAGAGGTAAAATTTCTGCTTTTTCCTGAAGAAAAAAAGTTCACTTGTGAAGTTTCTTGGTCACTCTACTGAGATACATCAGTGAACTGCTGATTTGTTGTAACTTGTGCTAAAAATATTATTTGTAAATAAGTGTTTTAGATAGTTTGAATTTTTAATAAAAAGAAATCTTTAATTTCAAGTAGTTCATAATGCTTTTGCTTTCCTTAACAAAACTGAAATTCACTCGACGTTTCTGGGAATAAATTAATGCTTTGTTCACCTTTTTCTTCCTTCCATGCCTGGGAAAAATATCGTGGCGTTTTCTATAGGAAGAAGCTCCTGTGAAAGCCTGAGGTAGTGATGTGATTTCCCTCCCTGCCCTGCCAAGTAACTGCTAAATGTGAAAAATAAAAAACCCCAAAAGCTGCAAGAGTAAAGGCTGTAAGGCCTTTACTAATGTGAGACATTATGGAAATGCAATCCAAGATGACTACTGTCTTTAGATAATGTTAGTGGCAGTATTTACTAACCTCAGAAAAAGTACTTGATGAAGAGAAAACTGTTAAAGCCCTGTGCTGCTTGGGATTAAAGAGAGGACTAGAAAGGCTTGGTGGACTTAAGGTTTTGTTCACTTCATGTCATACAACTCTGAGGCTGCAAAATGAGTAACTCTGTAAATTTTTGTAGTTCTTGGTTTCTCAGGCTTTCATGCACTTCCATGTTTCAGTTTTAGGTCAGAGGAGAGGAAGTAGGGCTTCTGCTTTATTAGAAACACAGCAAGCTGCTGCAGGAATTGGTAGATGTGTGCATACTGGGATTGCCAGTGCATTTTTGCTTTTTATGAGTTTTGATAAAATGCTTGTTGAAATCTCAGTTGTGTGAAGAAACCGGCAGCTCCATAGGGGTTTCATAATGGAAGAGACGCAAACGGGTTGCATTTTTTCTTTCATGTTGTGCTTGTAGCTGGAGTTGGTTAATTGAAGTTTTAGGCAGGACAAATATCAGACATGGTGTGTTCTGAAGTGTAGAGAGGTGTGGGCAGAAATGATTGTTAGATGTTTTAATACTGTCACAAGTTTTTGGAACACATGTCTCCTTGTTAATCTTTTAAACTATGTTTAAAGCTATGATTTCTGGAGAAAATGGAAGCAGTGTGATCAATGTGTGAATATCCTATGGATTGAATTTGGGACTTGAATACATAGTTGGGTATGTAGCTGGTATTTGTGCTCTTTTGCATCTTCAAAGCAAAACCAGGAAAAGCTTGGGTGTTTTGTGTGTGGGGGTGTGTTTTGGTGTTGGTTTTTTTTGGTTTGGTGTGTGTGTGGTGGGGTGGTTTTTTTTTTTTTTTTCATAGATCTCTGTAGTAAGCAGCCCATCTTCTCTGCTTTTGGTAGCTTTGGAAAGTCCATAAGCACAAACTTCCACTTACGTGGTATCTCTTCTAATCTGAAATGTGAGAGTGCACAAATGATGGCTTAGTAGCAACTTCGCTATTAATGCGATGCTTTTCCTTTTTGAACCTGCAAGCTCGAATGAGACCTAATTTGTGCTTCCAGTGAACTGAATTTTTTTGAATTGATGCATGCATATCTCTTCATAAGAGTACTGATGTGCCGTTTGCTGCGACTGCAGTTTTTTTTGTCATTTGTTTATGATAATTTGTGCCAAGTGACTGTGAATCCCACCAGGTCTGTTATTGTTTTTGGCTGAGTCTTACTGCCTTTGTGCAGGACTTTGTGGTTTTCTTTTTAAATATTTGTCTTTCTGTATTTGTGTGGTTTAGGATGACCAGTCACACAAGAGTATCAAAATTGACTAATTTACAAACAGCTGGAACTTAAATGCTGTTGATCATATCTAGTCAGCAAATATTTACCATGGGACCATCTGAATTTCATGTCTTACACAGCTCTGTGCCTGTCAATGGTATTTAACAATTAATCATCGTGTTCATTACCACAGTTGTTTTCCACTGGATTGTGTTTTGAAATTCAAGATATCTGTTGTTCATTGTTGAATATGATGTTGATGAAAGGGCTTGGCTTGACAGCTGTGTAGGTTGATGTTGATGTTTTCATTTGTGAAATGAATACAGTGAGAGGAGAACTTGCCCATCCTGCCCCTTGTAACTCTCTCCAGCAAGGAGAGAGAATGACTCTACTACAAATTCAGACTCTGACTCTCCAACTCTGAACGTGACTGCAAAGGACACAATTAGTACTAATTATGATGATGGTCTCTATGATATATGCAACTGTCCCTTATCTTTTTTAATAATTACTAATGGGTTTAGACTGTAAACATTGCTTTACATCCCCCCCATCTATGAAACTGAGTTATTAAAAAGATATGAAGGTCTGGAGTAGGAAGTGCCCCTTCGGTTCTTGGGAACGCTGACAATATGTTAGGCTCCAGGTAGTGCATGCTCCAAGTTTAGGTTAAAAAAGGCACTTGAAATTGCACCTTCCAGCTCTGCCTTTCACTTGTTGCACTGATTCACTGCATGAGCTTGGGTACAAATTTTCCTCTTGCCTCTGCATATCCCCATTTCAACTTCAGTGAAATGTGCACAGAACCGGGGTGCTTGCCACCTCGTTCTTTGAAGGAACTCCTCCAGAGTCAGTCCTTGGATGGCGTGGGGTTGTGTAAACAGAAGGGGTGCTGTGATCCTTAGAAATGTTGTGGTACCTGCTTCCCATAGGGCTTGGTGTCAGTTCAGCAGTTACAGTTTGCTGAACACAAATCTTCCTTAACTTAATTAAAAAAGTCTGATGTTAGCTTGCTGCCTTCAGTGTTAAGCATATGTTTCCCCTGACAGCTTTACACTTGTATGCTGAGAATAGGAACTTGCAGCACCTGTGGGAAAGCTGTATCACTGAAGGTGCTTTGGCTTTTAATTCACAAACTGGAAGCTTTAGGTCTATCAAAGGACAGCTCTTCTCGATGGAGTCTGTTATCCCTTGGAACTTAGGTCAGTGACTTCCGATTCATGTCCCTTATCCTCCTTTCTCCTTCCCTTCCACCTGACAGTTCCTTGACATTTTTAATGGCACAGTCATTTACGTATCCATGCAACCATAGTAACACAGTGCTTTTGATGACAGGAATTTAATTTGCCAAGGACAATGAGGTGCTGTTAGGCAGCTGGGACTGGGAGGTCTATTTCTGCTGTTTCATGAGAATATGAGGGAGGCTACATTCTGGGAAGGATGAGCAGAGCAGGAGGGTGAAACTGAAAGATAAAATTGTTTTGTCTTTTGACAAGCTCCTAAAACCCCCTGTGGGAAAACACTTGGAGGAACCTTTTCTTCTGATGCACCTGAGGCTTAAAGTTCCATCTAGTTTTATTATCTTGTTTATGTTGTCAAGGAAGGATGGGCAAGAACACTTATCAGAAGAGTTTTCAAATGAAGACTGTTTGCATATCATGGAATTCACTGTCTAAAATGTTCCATTTTCATTATGAATCTTTTAAACTTAATTAAAAGAGAGCTTTGGCTTAAAATAATGGATTTTGACAATATAAAAATACCATTTAAAAGGTATGATGTATTTAACTTCTTTGCTAGCTTGGAAGTAATGGTAGCTCTCACCAGATATTGGTACTGCTGTGCTTTTTCTGGTCGCAGTTCTTCAGACATCCTAACTATTTTGTGATATATTTTAAGGCAGGTAGATTCAAGTCTTTGTGCTTGCAGCTGTGAGGACAAAAAGAGCCCTTTAGTTGTTCAAATAGCCAAAAAGCTTTGTAAATTTTAAGAAACCTGGATGCAAGTTCACTGTTCTATTGATTTTAACCTGCATAGCTTTTAGTTCCCAAATCTATGTTGATAAAAATATTCACGTATTGTGAGATTTCATAAATAGTAGCTTTTAGTTCCAAAACGGTTGCCACAGTTGCTGAAAGCAATTGAAGAATATATGTATACCTGATGTCAATTGTCTATTATTCTCCTTCTCAAAATGCTTAATACTGAACCCAAAGCCTTATGAATACAGGGGTTAATTAAGCAAAATGAATACAAAATATTCACCTGGGTTCAGACCTGAACATTTTGCTAATAGCTGTGCATAACAATAGCCTTCTGAAGGCCACAGATTTTTATGAATAAGTCTCCAAACTCATTAACTGATTCTATCTTCCAGGATACAGCTACTTCTTTCCCATTTCTTGGCTTGCTCCATTCATTCATCACTGTTGAAAAAATAGTCTCTGAATAAAAATCTGCCAAACACCTGCAGATATAAAAGTATGATGTAGAAGTCCCAGAAGGCTCCTAGTGTGCAAACATTGACCTGGACAAATATCTTCTAGAAGACCTGCTTAGTTTTAAAAGCCTATTCACGCATAAAATGAGAGATCTTGGCTCTGCCTTATCATTCAGAGACTGAAATCTCGGAATAAAATGAGACTTTAAAAAAAAAAAAGGCAGGAGGATAAGAATAGTACAAAATCTAGTTTATAGCTCATAACTTCCCAAGACCAAGTCTTTAAAATATTTAAGACACAAAAGCAAGTTTTGCACTTTCTTTAGTACCTGCAGTCAGTTCATGTTCACTTCTGGCAAGATTTGGAAAAGATGATTCGTTTGTGTAACTGTCTTGTCATCTGAGTCATTCATCTGTCACTGAGTGTTCATCTAAGTATATGTGTGTGTACATGGGTCATGAAGTCAATAAAAACTACTTAAGACTTGTAACAAATTACAGATGGTAGAAAAGAAAGGTAACAGAACAAGCGTTCTTAGGAATGTATTCCTTCTGTAGAACAGTGGTGATTGGGTCTTCTGATGTGGTGGAAAGATGAATTGGCAACTGAGCTGATATTGTTAAGAAAATAAGAAATAGAATGTTGAATACAAATTCAATTCTGAAGATGTTTGAGGATCTGTTTTCCTTCATACACCTATGAAGATACACTGTTGTTGCTCAAACAATGTAGAGCTTCTTCCACTGCAAAATTGACTCTTGGTTATTTTTCTTCAGTATACGGAAGTCTTGCAAATAATGCAAAACTGATTTTTTTTTTTTTTTTTTAATCTACATATTTGAACAAAGTGTGGGGTGGTGTGTGATCAGAACACCTGTTTTGCAGTCAGTCAAAAAATGTTTCTTTTGTACTAGGGCTACCTGGTTAAATTGTTTGGGAGGAGTGGTGGAAGTAGACTTTTCAAAGATTTAATTGTTAAAAGGCATGGTTAATCTGTATTTAAAACTCTTCATCAGATTCTGAAGTAGTAAGTGATGTTATGAGTCTGAATATTTGCATGAGAATTGAGGAAAAACCACAGGGTGTAAGCCTTAAAGTAATGTTTAGTGTCTTTGAAATTATGAGAGAGAAAGGGGCACACTGGGCCTGTGTACCCAAAGATTTAAGCCTTGTCCAAATTCAGGCTTATCATTGCTGAGCTTTGGAATGAGATAAGCTTGTTTTGCTGACTTCCTGAGATTTTCAACCAGCTTTTGGTCGTCTTTGTAGATACAAAACTGACATGACTGTCTAAAAGCTTCCCCCCCATATTACTTTTCAATACAAATCATACCTTTCTTATCTCCCCTTATATTATCTCCAGTATAACAGCAGTAATTTGTTGTTATACTATCTCAGAGGAACACGGTCATCTTAAAAATAGGTCAACTTAAAATGGGCTGAAAGGCATAATAAAACAATAGGCTCTGCATTTCAACTGCTCTGTACATTTTAGGGAATTTAACAGCTGCACTGTCTAATATTCAGAATGTTGAAATGATTTTCTTTGTCTGAAGAGCTCACTAACTTTTGCAAAGGTTCCATGCAAAACACTCTTGCAGTGAAACATAGCTCATGTTGAATACTGTCAAATAGACAAGTGGGTAAAAACTAATTTCTGTCTCCTGGTCTGAGTTTGTTTCATTGCTTGTAATACTGTGTTCACTAATGACAAGGGGGTAAGGTGTTGTATTGCAATGTGTTGCCGTATCTGGATTCCATTAAATTTTAAACCTTGATTTGGAGGACTTTCTGAACGAGAAACTTAATGATGGGTGGATGAGCATGAAAAGGTCTAAGGTTCATCTGAAATAGCTGTCCAAAAGTAAACTTTCACATGAGATTACCAGCATTGCAGGTGCTATTGTTGGGCTGTGATATATTGGGAATTCTCTTTTGGTAAGTTTTATCTGCTTGATCTGAGTTGAAATGGCAAAGTTTTGTGGGAGGATTTTTTTATGAAGAAACAAGTAGTTATAGAAACAGTCCCTACCATGCTTTCTCATATCAAAAGGGTGATAATTCCTTTGAATTAGGAGGGAAAGTGTGGTTCCTTTTGCACTCTTTCCAAACCAGTTCACTCGGCCATAATTAAGCTCAGAAGTAGAGGAAAGATGTTTCTTTGCTTTTTGGGATATATTGTTCTTACCCAGCTGTTGATTTATAGCTTGTAGCCAATACAGAATTCTTATTCTCTGACTATCCTTTCTACAGTGAGACACTTAAGAAAAGAAGAATGACTAAGTATGTGGGTGTGGGAGCAGAAAATTAAATCTGTCCCCTTGCTGAGAGGCTTTTGCAAAAATGTTTACCTGGCTTGGCTCCGATGGTAAAACTATATACTGTGCAATGGGGAAACAAGTCAAGTATTTATTCCCTGTGGGATTGTGGGTATGTGTCCACACAAGATGCATGCCTATGACTTCTGTGCAATGCATGTACTTCAAATCTGTAGCTGAAAGTCATAAATATTGCACGAGTCTTGTGGTTTTGTACTTCCGACCTCAAAGGCTAACTTCTATATTATTTGTTTGAGGATTTTATAAATACTGATCACGAATTACTTTCTTCTGGAAGCTTCGGCCTGCTCTCCTTTTTATCTGAACAGTAAGGAACAATTTTCTGCCTCATGTTCTGAAGAGGCAGCAAAAATAGTGGACAGTGCCAGGTGTGTGTGATGTCTCTCAAATGCTAAGTGGGTCCCCAGGACAGCTGTTGTTTTTCAGGAAGGTCATCTTCAAGAAGACCTTGAAGACCTCAGAGAGGAAGCTGGTCAAAATTGAGGTGATGGATGAAAATATTAGATGAAAGCAAGACTCACTGGGTTTTTTCTTTTCAGAGGAAACTGCAAACCTATCTGGCAAAAACTCTGATCCATAGGGGGAAGAGAAAGTCCCTCCCTTTCTCCCCTGCCTCGTTTTTTTTTTTTTTTAGAATAAAAAAGCAAAAGGGTCATGTTAAAGGATTGTGATGTGCTCACCTTAAAACTTGTGAACAGTCTTTCAAGGAAACAAACTAACTGCAAGTAAGTATACTTTGTGGGGAGGAAGACAGGAATTTTAGGGGTTTGGATCCCTAAAAAGTGAAGATGGGGACTTGTTAGAGCCATTTATTTATACAGATTTGCTGAAGAAACGGTGTTTAGTACTGGAGCATGTAGTTGTCATCTGTCACTGGGGTACTTGCTGGTTCTAGTTCCTCCCCTGCCTGCTTGGCTGTATTTTGTCATTCCTTGGAAGTATCAAGACAAGATTATAGGTAAACTTCTAAACTTTTTTTGAATGGGACTTAATTTATTCAAGTCAATACACTTGTTACTGTTTGAGGTATCCTTTCTGTAGTTGAGTTGTAAAGCATAAGTAGGTGTAGGTAAGAATAGCTATAATTTTTTTCTGCAAGCACAGAGTACGTTTAGAGAGGAAAAATTCTGTTTTTTCTTTCTGAGAAATTAATTCAAAGAGGGAGAGAGAGTATTGCTGGAATGGCAAGAGAAGGTAGAGAAGGCTTCTTGCACAGCAGAAGCAAGTGTTTTCTTCCAAGAGACAGGATCCTCCTAATAGTGGTTAAAAAGGTCAAGGCTAGGTAAAAAAACCCACCGCCAACAAAAAACTACCCCCCTCAAACAAAACCAGAAAACAAGCAAAAACAACAACAAAAACAAATCCCACAACCAAACAAGTAGACTTCATGGAAAAATCCTATTATAGTGTTTCAGTACTATGTTTTCCCCCAAAATAGGTGTTACTGCCTGCGAATTATTGCTTTTTAGAATGAGAAGATGCAATTTGTTCCTTTTTGATACTGTATTTGTATTTCTGTGCCTTTGGGCAATGTGATGTGCAGTAGAAGCTGTGATTGCAAGCATGTGTATGTATACCTGAACTAGTTGTATTTGAACA
Source organism: Mycteria americana (assembly GCF_035582795.1). Classification (NCBI taxonomy): domain Eukaryota; kingdom Metazoa; phylum Chordata; class Aves; order Ciconiiformes; family Ciconiidae; genus Mycteria; species Mycteria americana. The sequence goes on from NC_134383.1 coordinate 4,723,819, forward strand.
GTTTAGGTCCTACCCACAGTGAAGCCACAGCATTTTTAGCACAGCCTGTGTGCTCAGGCGAGTGTACCCAGTGTCCCAGGTGGGACTGCAGTTTGTGCTAAAGCTGTGTTGCCATGACTCTGCAGCCCGTGGTACCCAGGCAAAGCAGATTAAAGCTAGCCCAGGCACATCCGCTCTTTATGCTGCAGACTGTTACCTGAAGGCAGGATCAGATCTATCTCCTGCTCAGGAGGAAAGCTCTTGCAAAGAGATGAAGCTATAGAAATGAGAAGCACGAACCCTGAACCCTGATGAGTTCTTGGAGCCAGGTGAAGGCTGCTAGAAGGGAATAAGGCTAACTCCATACAATAGGTGTGCGGGGGGGGGGGGGGGGGGAATCACCCCCAAACCACCCATTTAAAGAGGGAGAGTGACATCTTGTGGGCTCAGCATGTAACTCTCCACCGGAAATGTAGCGCTGGCCACTTCATTCTTAGTAAGAGTTCACTTTAACTGCTATTTTGTCCCACTGCGCAGAAGTGGGGAGTATACGAACATGCAGCAGTTCAGTGTTTGAGTGTTAAGCTGTTTGAAACCTATCTGGGATGGTACAGTGAAGCACTGTGTATCGGCAATGTGCAAGGTCATGTCTGTATTTTGGAAAGCTTTTAGGAAAGTGTCACTAAGTGAGGTTAAGAGGCTTCAAACCAGTTGTGCCCTGTTGTAAATCACATATGAACTTACTGTCTTCTGTTGTTTTCTTTTTGCACCCCCAAATATGAAGTATGAACCTTGTGTTTTTCTTTTTCTGGCTTTAAACCGGAGTGTTTCATAGGGACTTACACAAATCTGTCTAACTGCTTTTGTTTTCCTGTCTCATGTTGCAGCAGTCAGCAGAGCAGCCAGCAAAGCAGCCACGATGATGACTCGTCCCGATTCTTGAGCCCTCATATGCGTGACGACAGGTAACTCTGTTCGCGGCTGAATTGTGGGAATGCCTGGAACTGCTCAGTGAAATTACATGAAATAAATTACGTTTATTTACCCTGTATTGCTCAGAGTTGTTTAACAAGAAGTGTGGTTTACATTGGGCTTATCAATGTCTAAAGATGCATTTTTTTCCATTTACTTCAAAGTAGAACTTGTGGGACAAATGCATCCAACTCCTGAAGTAGCCTGCATCTTTTGTTGAGACTTATTCCCCAAAACTGTAGCTGGTGTAGATAGCTTCATCAAGCTCTCTGTGTATTGGTCGTTAGCAGTTCTGATCCTTAAAAATACACAAGTGAAATTTTGTATGTGGTTCTTGTCCTCAGCAAAGACAATATTGAGCTTAGCTATTTCACTTCTGATGTGTTGTGGCAGTCCTGAGGTATATAGAGCTCATGTGTAGCAGCTGGGTGAGAACTGCTATGAAGTTCCAGAAGAAACTGAAGTTTCTTGTAGTTTGGGTTGATTAATGACTGTTTCAAATTGCAGCATTGGCACGAAAGCTGTTGAAAAATGCATGCTTATTTTTGTGCATGACTTATTACTGTTGCTTTGCTCAGAGCTGTATGATTAAGAGTTTTGCTGTATCTTGTAGTTCATCATCTGAGCCTGAATCTTCTTCATTTTCTTCTGTTGTGCATGAACTATGAGCTCTGAGCTGCTACCACCTTTCTACCCCGGGCCAGCTCCTGCAGGTCTGTTTCCCTACTAATGTCCTCGGGTCCAGCGGTACCTGTGGACTTTGGTTTCTGAAATTCCCATTATTTTGTTACTGCATTGCGTAGTGGAGTTATGTTGCATTTTGCTTACCTGATCTTGTGACTGAGTTATAGTGAGCCCACAGGAGGGCACCTGCCACAATTTGGGAACTGCTTCCTTTGTGCTGCTGCATAGTGGATTATAAGAAACATCTGAATGTGGCGTCTTCCACTCTGCATGCTTGTGTCCAGGCGTGGTCCCTCAGAACAGCATTGTTTCGGGTCTGTTAATCAAGTATTCCACATAAGCTGTCTCTGAGGTCAGAGATCTTTCTTACTAACTGTGTAGTAAGGCAAATGCTTACTGAACTCGGATTCCCTACTATGATGCCAAAGGCCAATAGATTGAGTAAGAACTGAGTAGCAGCTGAGTAGGCATCTGAGGAATTGACTCACTTGAGAGAACATCGTGACCCTGAAGAGCGAATTAATATCCCAACGGAGTTTGGGTGAGAATTACCGCTTGGTAGTTGTAGCTAACCTTTTCCTCCATAGGTTTCACTCCAATTATCAGTCTTGTTGGTGCTGCAGAGCCTGGCATAATTCACTAGTGGGGAGCGTTGTTTGCAACCAGGAAATAAAGAATCTGACAGCAAAGCAGATGGGTACTTGGGTCATACCTGGGCTTCCTCTGTGTAATGCATGCTGTTACACCATTTGATCTGGGATTTCATAGGTTAAACAGGGTTAGGCTTTATTAATACTCAGGGGATTTCTAGGCATAGCAAGAAAGGGAATCATTTGGAAGTGCTGCCTGTTTCAGATGTAGACTAAACTGGAGACTTCAGACTGGTGCTCAGAATATCTTCCTGACTGGAAGGGACATGTGTTATGTGTAGCACAGTCAGATCTCAGACCTATTTATACAGAGCCAGGGTGATGTTGAGCCTGGACCTCTCTTATGGGGGACCTGCAACATTGCTGTTGCCTAGATTTAATTACAAGTAACTTTTGTTTTCATGGAGGATACTGATCCTAAAATGATCCATACGAGGGCTAGTAAATTGCCTTTGCCACTTGGTTTGTTTTCCTCCTTTGCCAATGTAATTGTATCAGGCTCCACTGGATACTGGTGGCTCGTGCTCATGAAACTTAAACAAAAAATAGCTCCAACACACTTTGACTTTCGTGTAAGGTGTGAAGCTGGATGTGAATTAGTGAGAAGGTGAACAAAACCTTTGGGAGCTTGCTGCTTACTATTCCTATTAGCAAAGTTCAAGGTTTGTTTCTGAGGCACCTTGAATCTGCTAGACTCTTGAAAATTGAATGAGGAGTGTCTGTCTTGCTGCTCTTGTGGTATTTTTGACCACTAGCAAAAGGTCCTCCACCCACAGGTTTGGAGCTCTCTGCTTCTGTTACAAAGACCTACAGGCAGTTCTGTTCACTTGATCAATTGGTTATTGTATTGCAGCTCTTAAAAAAAAAAAAAAAAAAAAAAAAAACCCAACCAAAAAAAACCCAACCCCAAACCAAAAAAACCACACAAAACCCAACACCACCCCCCCCACCACCCCCCCCCAACAACCAAACAAATCGCAACCACCCAGGGTTTCAGCAGTCCTGTAAGTTGTGACGAAAGCTGAGCAGAGTAGGGCAGAAGAGGGGACAGCAAGAACCCATGTGGCTCATACTGAAAGGTCCACCTTCTCCTGGCGTGCTGCCTCTGATATCACAGACAAAAGGAGCCTGTGCTGCATTTGAAGGATTAGAGCAGAAAGCAAGTGAGGATCTGCACCAACCTCAGTACATCTGGGGAAGTGCTGAAAGACGCTACCCCAGCCAAAAGTAAAGGGATGCTGAGTTGCTAAGTTGACTCTGGGATAAAAAAAATGGAGAGGAATACATAGCTGAGGATAGCTGAAATCTGGACTAGGCATAGCCAGTATCTTAACTGCCTGCCTGCTTTTACTGTAGAAGATGGTACCAGGGGGTGCTGCTAGGGGAGTTAACTTGCTCAGTGATGGATTTCCAAGGACTGTGCTCTAGCCCTCAGATCTTTTCAGAGAAGACTGAGAATTTTGTCCTGCTGGCAGATGCATTGGGTGCTCTCTAGCAATTCTGTTTCTTGACGTGTGAGCGCTGCTGTTGGCTTGTGCATTGTGAGGTACTGCCATGGTCCAGAACCCATACCCTGAAAAGGTGTCCTGCAGCACAGCAGTGAAGCGGGTCTGCCATCTGTGTGTATCTTCTCTGAGGAAAAAGCTTTCCTTCTGCAAAGTCATGTAAGTTGTCATGTGTCTATCATGCATGGTTTATGCTGAGAGGGAGCCTACACAGATCTTATTTTGTCTTGGGGTAACTGTGCTTTATGGGTGTTTTTAGAGCCACAGAAGGGAGAAGTTAGTGGGACAGGCTAGAAAGAGTCGGGTTTTATATGAACTTAAGGCTCAGTTCCTTTCTCTCTGATTCCCTGGGTGAGTTTGGGCAAGTTGTTTCATGTTGCTATTTATGACATAAGGAGAATTCCTTTTTTTACCTTTTTTTTTTAACAGGAAAATAGAGGTGGTGAATTAAGTCTGAGTCGCTCAGATGCGGAAACACCACAACTGTATAAGTACAAAGATAGGCAGAGCTGAGTTAATGAGTCTCCAAATAATTGTGCTCGCAATAGCATCTTGACAGTAATTCATAGGGTGGGTAAAGTAATACATGAAAGTAATTGAAAGTAATATATGAAAGTAATTCAAAGGGTGGGTAAAGTTGGGATGGAGACAGCTGGAGACTTGAGTGAGATGTGTGTGCACAACAGGCTCCATAGTCACTGTAACGAGACAAGGTTATGTATGAAATACCTTGAGCTTTCATCTAGATTAAGTCCAAGGTCATGAGCCCGTTTCAGCTTTATCCAAGGACTTGTTCTTTGTCATGACACTGAGGCACCCATCAGGTTTAGGATGCAGAGTATGTTTTAATTAAGAGCAAAAGTTAAGCTACTGAACCAGAGGAAAAATCAGTCCTCAGACTTGTACTCAGTCTAAGGAGGAGACAAACTGTTGAAGAGAGGAAAGTGTGGAAAGTACAAGGATGGAAAGCAATAGGCTGTGCGGAAATGGAGAGGAGAAGTGAGTGGCAGTTTACAAGAGATCATATAAAAATGGTTTACATTTAAAAATTAAATATAAATCAAAATGGTTTACATTAGAGAGCATATCAAAATGGAGGAAACGGGGAAGAACAGTTTTAAGATATCTCAGAATTTGATTGACATGTCCGACATCTTGGCTGCAGCTTAATTAGCCCCTTAGTCTGTGCAGTACCATATTCTGCTAGTTCCAGGGCTGTAGGGCTTGTTTTTCCTTCGTGTAAGCTAATAAGGGTTTCTAAAATAATGGATCAAAATTCACAAAAGAGAGCTTGCAAGGAAATTAGGGAACAGCTTAAGACATAGACAAGTTTAAGAAACTCTGCCCACTGCTTGGATTCCCAGGAAGTTGTGTCAAGATCAGAAAAGAGGTCAAACTTTGAAAATGTACCAAAATGATATCCTTGGGGTGTGTGTAAGAGGTCAGGATAAGTTCTGTATTTTATTTATGTACCCAGGGCTTGCTTATGCTGCATCTTCCTAACCTGTGTCCCTTTCCCCTTCATACAAAGAGTTGGCGCTAACATACTGTGCCCCTGTTTGCCTGCAAGTGGAGGCACAGCAAAGATTGCGAACTCTGCAGCTGCAGGGAGAGTGGAAGGTTTTTGCTGTTGCTTGGGGCAGCTGAAGATAGACAGGTGAGAACTGAGAGCAAAACATGGCCATGCATGCTGGGTTTGTTCCTGAAAGGGGAGCAAAGGGGCTAACAGAGCCCAGGGACCCTTGTTTGTGTGTCTGGATGTGATGATTCTGTAAGGAACAGAGTGCAGTTGCTCTCTGTCACCTGAGCTCTGCCAACCCATACAGCATGGTGCAGGCCTCCTGCGTTATTAAGGAGAAAAGTTCACTGGAGTAAAAGGGAATGGATGCTGGTGATGATTAAGTAGAAGCCAGCTGCCGCTTTGCAGTATGAGTGTAATATTTGGGGACACTATCTCACTGCTCTTTCCAACAGTGCTAGCTGTAAGGGATGCCTGAATTTAGAGTCCTTGGTAGGACTAGTTAAATCCTTGAGTAGCTTTTATCCATCACGGATGGATGTCTGATGCATCATCTTTAGGGAGGTTTTCAAAAGTGGTGCTAAAGACCTTGTTGTGGAGAAGACTTGGATGCTAATGAGCTCTCAGAGGGTCTTAGACCAGAACCCTGATGCTCTTGCAGTAACTTTAGGGTGAGTTTGGATTTGGATCTAGCTCCAAACTCCAAGTCAGTTGGACTTAATATTAAATAGAAAGTTTAACCAGAATGGCACAAGTCTCCTTTGTCACATAGGAAAGATGGTTAATATTTAGATTCAGAGCTAGTATCCTTTTTTTCTCCCCCTCTCACCTTCTGGTTGCTGCTGGTTCCTGAGCCCCAGCATTGATTCTCTGCTGTATAAGACAAGAGAGCAGTTTAAGATCGGCTCTCTTCCACTTGGATTGCCAGATTGGCTACTGTCAGCAGAGTTACTGTGAATGGAAGTAGCACCTGCTCTCTGTTTCTCATATGCCAACATTGTTTTTTCTTTTGAAGATGGGCTGTTAATTGCAGAGTATGCCTATGTTCTGCTGTCAGTGGAGGTAAGGCTGTTCTTTTTGTAGAAAGTCTGTATTGGATTTGATTCATCAAAATTGTGCTCTGCTTGCAATCTCTTCCATTCTTCTTCTCCTCCTTTAATCTTAAGGAGACTGAATTGAGAGTGCTTTGATTTGAAGCAAGGGGGACAGTTCCTATTGTTCCCTCCTCCATGACTGTGAGGGGTATGAAAGGACAGATACCTCTCCTCTGTTTGTCTTAATGGAGCCAGAGACAAGGATGAGACCTTGCAGGATTAATTGGCTTCCTTGTGCCTTTTCCTGTACTTGGTTGTTGCTGCTCAGTGCATGGGAGCCTGGAGCTTTGAAGAGTTCAGAGGAACCTTGAGAGCAGGGTAATTTTTATGCTATTTATAGTACTGTAGTCAAATATCATGCCTCTGGGCATTACCTGATTGCCACTCATGAGCCCCTTTCATTGGTATCGTGAATAGTTTTTGTGCAGATAGTAAGTAAAATAGATTGTGTGAATCCCCACCATCACTAAAAAGAAATAACTCTTAACATTTGGTCCTCTGTTCTAAGCTGTTGTGGCAAAATGATACTTGCCTATTTCCCTTCTAAAAAGTTAGGTCTGAGACAGAGCTTGTAGTGTGAGAACCTCCATATAGATCAGTAATGTAACTTCCCAAGAAAAGGCACAGTCTTACACTAGATGTAACAGCAGGACAACCCAGGATTTGGATCTTGCTTCTCCATTTCCTGATCAGTTCTGTCTCCACTGGACTAGTGTTAGTTAAGTTTAGATAAACCCCTATGTGCCTTGCATATCACTGAATGCAGAGGAGGCCTGACAGACCTCACATGGCTGCGTCACTAGCTCGTGATGCTCAGGAACATGAGGAGGAGGTGAAGAGGCGTTTTAATGTCCCTCTCTTTCCTTATCTGAGACACTGGGCAGACTCCTTACCCTTCCTTCCTGTTCCCAAGAGCAGAAGTTTCAGTTGTGTAACTGCACTTCACTTGCAGACCTTAAGTAACGGTCACCCTATCAGCTCTGTATTCTCTGGGAGCACTGTGAGTTTTTCAAAATATTATGGCAGCTATCTTGAAGCATGTGGAGAAGTGGCAGAGAAAGGGGGTAGGAGGCTGGGATGCATTATAATTAACCATCCCCTTTCATAGGTCTCCAGTTCTGTATGTAAGCTTCCTTGGCCCTTGTCAGCAGGCTTTTTTGTGCAGTATGCTGTCAGCTACTGAGCAGTTTGCATGGTTTCACCTTGCAACAAAGCGTTCACTGTGCCTTGGAGCCTTCCCTGTGGTGCTAACAGCAGGTCTGAGGGAGTGAGGCTACCAACTGAATGCTGCAGAGCATGCTAGTACCTGTAGCTTGGTGTGAGCCGTGCTCTTTGGGCAGGGTTTCCTGGTGTAACTAGCCTGCTTAGAAGTACCCAGGTATTGCTAACTCACCTCTACCAACGAGCGCTGCAGTCAAGCAGTGGCTGTGGGGCAGAAAGTATTGCGCTTCTGGCTTTGTTTTCCTGCTCGCATTTTCTACCCAGGACTCTTTTCAAGTAGTCATTGCTGTGAGATGCCAACTGGCTGTTGAGACCGAGGCTGGTTGTTCAGAAGACTAATTTAGATTTGTTCTGCTTGCACCTCCTTCCATTTTGTACCAAATGTGGAGAAGGAGGGCATTTTAAGAGCAAAAGTGTTGGCATTAAGCCTGTGTTAGGGCTTCTTGAGATTGTCTGAGAACAGTCCAATTGTTGACCAGATAAAGGGCAAGATCAATAAAGACAGACAAGGCCATTGTGGGCTTCTGTTGCAGCACTAAAACTTCAATCCTGCTATAAAATTAGCCATCAGAGAGTCTCAGAGAACTTAACTGGTTTCAGCTTCTCGCAGCCAAAACCAGGGGGTTTCAAAGATGCAGAGAAGTGAGTTTTTCTGGGGAGCCTGATGCTTAATTCTTTTAGCGTGTGGCCGGGTTTATGCAGTGGTGCAGGGAGTGACTGCTATATAGAACCTGTTTTGCAGACTTTTACTTTAAATCTCTAGGCCAGAGTTTCCCAAGGTGTAGAACATGTTCCTTTTGATGGGGATGCCTTTTTAAACTGGGGTGTGGCCTGGGACACATCTAGGGGCTATAACTGTCCTTCCAATTTTACTGCATGTGCCCAAACTTGAAAGGTCTGGGAATTTTAACTGTACCAGTGATCTCTCTTCTTGATAACACTTGTTGAAATGAACTGATGTTAGAAATCAGTGCAGGGTTTCCTCAAAAAGAGCACTGTGTAGGCAATACCTCTTTGTCTCCCTGTCAGAGAAACCCACCTTTCTTCATACTGGGAACATTCTAACTGAGATGTCATCAGAAACAAAGATGTACCAATGAGTCATGTTGTGAATGGGCCTGGTGTTCCCACAGCAAAGCAAAGCTCTCAAAGTACGTTGTTCCTTGCTTCCATCTTATGTGGTGCGACTGATGAATACAGTGCAGTAAAATAAAGGTGGTGTTAAAATAAAATGTGATGGGATGGTGTACAGCTCTTCAGGTCCCCTTTTTCTAATATCTTTTTCTTGTGAAGGGAAGGGGATGTTTGGGGAAACAGCTAGGCGAACACCAAAAATGTACATCTCAAAATATCATCCTGGAGTTCTGTGTTACTTTTTTAGTCTTTAACCAGGTCTTTTCCTCTTCTCCCCCCACAGACAGAATAGCTGCAAATCTAGTTTGTCACACATTACTGAAATATTTTGTTAATATTATTTGCATACAGCAATGCCTAGGATTCCTGGCCATAGTCTGGGACCTGGCGTGCTATTTAAATGGAAGCAAAAGGTGCTCTTAGCTGCACAGAACTCAAACTATAAATCTAAGCCAAGTCAGTTGATAGAGAAGACACATAGCATGGGAGAATGTGAATAACAGAATTTGTCCTTTATTTTCTCTGTGGCCCTTGGAGCCAGAAAGCCTGAGTTTGAAAGGGGTGTTTCCCTCTTCAGAATACTGCCTGGGAGGTGGAAATGAGGCCTGTGTATCCACTTAATAATCAACAATAAAAGAATAAAATATGATGCCAAACAGACATCCCAGCTGAAGAGGGGACCAAACAGTGTCTTGGCTTGTGCTGCTGTTGACTATTCAAGCTAGCAGATTGAGCTGCTGATCATGGTGTCTGTAAGGAGTACATAGCATCTCTCTTGGGTTTGTAATTCTAAGCAGTGGAGTGAGAAGGGTGTCTCAAGGTCATAGCTACTTGAGTTGCTACAGCTTTAATCTGCCTCGTTTCTTAGTAAGAGCTCAAAAGTTTTCAAGCTTTACCTAGCAGTCCTGGAGATGAGATGGCGCAAAATCCCCTCATGTGTAGTGGCTTGTTTGACATGCAGTGGGCATAGAAAAGAAGATAAATGCTCAAGTGATTAGGTGGGGCAAAGAATTGCAGGGATAAGCAAATTAAAACCAACTTGTTGAGCCAATAAATTGAGACAGGACTGGCATATGTTGAAGGGCAGAAACTGAAGGCTTATTTTTTTACAGCATTTTTTTAGTTCTCCCACCTCAGTTTTTTGAGAATCTGGGACCATAGTATATGTCTAAATAAGAGCTGGCATTGCTATTCACAGCCCTGGTTTTCTAGCCGATTGCTTACAGTAGCTGAATGCACAGGAGGCTGATCATTCTGCCTAAGCTTCAGACTGCAGCTGGAGGATAAAGTGCTGTTGACCCATGCTGCTGCTGTCTCAGCTTCCCCTGGCACTCTGGCAGGTTATATGAGTGGTGGAAGGGGCTCTGGGAATAGCTTTTTTTCAGCTTGAATGTGTGTGCTTCTGCCCTTACAGAGACCTTTACAGGCCCTTGTTTACAGTGCAGTCATCAGCTGTTTCTGAAATGCAGCTGCTCAGTGCAGGGTATTTCTCCTTCCTTTTCTGGAAGGACAGAAAAATTCCCCCAAAATTGAAGGGCACTCGTCTGAACTGGGAATTCAAGTTATCTTGGATTTGCTTGGTGAAACATCCCCTACTCTTACAAGATAGGTGCTATCTGTTGTACAGATTGCTCTCAATACGAGTCCCTGAACAAATGAGCTCTTTTCCTTACTTTAGTCAGCACATAAACATTTTATCATGGCCTCTTCTATGCTTTTAGTGCGATATATCTTTGGTGTATGCAAGTATTTGCAATGCTTACCTTGGAAAATATGTGCATCTTTACACTGTGTAGTTGGTTGTCTAAATGGGGAAATACCAAGCATTTAAAATGAGTTGTAATACAAAATAAAGAAGCAGAAACAACGTGGGGTGGGGAGGAGGGGAATTATATGGTGATGGTAAGTACATACTTAATTCTTGCTGCATTCTATGACCGTACAAAATACAATGCTGTTTGGAAACGCACAAAGAATAGCTACTTAAGGTAAGAGGTAGTTAAATGATACATACCTTACAAAGAGATCCCTGTAAATTTTTATTTTACCTGCCTCTTTTTACATACCTCCTCTCCGCCCTGAGATTCTAACTCCATTTAGCAGAGCGTTGGACACAGTAAGAGGCGCTTGTCTGTGTGTCCCTGGGAAGAATTGTTAATTGGTGCTGGTTTGTTGGTGGGAGAAAGGGGGGCACCTTAATCATCAAGCAGAAAGTGTACAGGTTCCCCTGTGGCGACCTGATAGCTCAGACTGAGCTGCTCAGGCTGCTCCATTTACCAGTGGATCAGAGAGTCCTGGCAGAAAATGCAAAGAGCAGAAAAAGTTCCTTGTAATGGGTCAGTTGGGCTTGGAACATCCTTTTATGGACTCTACCTCTGCAAGCCATACTCTGGCTTCTTTCTGAGCTGAACACCCATGCTTTTTGCCAAGAAGAAAATGGGTAGTGATGTTGATGCTCAAATCAGGTTTTTTTCCCCCTGTTTCAGGAGACTTGGGAAAAACAGTTAGCCTCCACCTGGTAATGCACAGTCTAGTTCAAGAGAAATGGTAGTTGGTTAATTCTGGCCTTGAGAATTTCATTCTGGTAATTACTAACCTCATTCTTTTTGTTTCAATAGAGAATTCCTAATTTTCTCAGGTTTTTGCATCTTATCCCACAGCAGCAGCATATCTGGCAGAGACTTAAAGGCAGCTGTGCCTTTAAAATTGAATTGCCTGTGATGGAAGAAATCTGAGAGCAGAGAAAGGAGACCAGTGCCTCTTGCGCAGATCAAGCTCTTTGGAGATCTCTCCATAGCTCTGCCTTCTCATCAGCCTAGTCACTGTTCCTTCCCTCTGGGGCCAAACCGTGGTGACTACAGTAATATCAATAAAAGCCATCCTAGAACTGTCTCAATGGTGGCGTTACATCTTTCTACAGTACAGTGGATTCTGAGGTCACGGCTTTGCTGCTTTTTCCCCAAAACTACTGTGCGTGTGTAAACAAGCTGGGATTCTATCCTCTTTCAATTCAACAGTGTTTTGCTCCCTTGCTGCTGAAGTGACGCTTCCTCAGGTTGCTGGGGAGCACGTTGGCACTTGGAGAGACTTCCCCATTTCTGCAGATGACTGTAACCGTGTGAGTGCTCGCTGACGTCTGTGTTTCTTTTCCTTCTCCTCTCTCCTTGTTTTTCTTCGCATCCATTTCTTTCTTGGCCTTTGCAGAGTATTTGTTGTGCGTTTTGGTGATAAGATGGCAGCATGCGTCTCCCCACTGCACCGTGCATCGTAACAAGGTCAGGCATTGTAATGGTACTAGCCAAGGTCCGTCCTTGAGCCTCTCTGCTTTTTTTTTTTCCTGTTCTCCTGCAAGTTTGACCTAAAACTTTTCCTTAAGCCATCCCTCCTGCTTGTTTTCCCTTCCCTCTTAAAAACCCCATCCTGAATCTTTGGTTGTAGTATGCTCTGTTATGTGTTTTCTCCCCCTAATCCCTTCCTCGTGTTTAAATGACAGGCCATATGTATTATGGGCCTGCTTGAAGGATGTGGGTCTAACAAAGCTTCCAGCATTGTAAGATTTTGTTATTTCTCTACTTTGGAAAAGAATCTTTGCTTCAGGCTTAGACGTGTAAGTGCTCAGACTTCTTTATGTGAGCTTGAGCAGGCTGTTGCTTTGTGCAGCGCCTGCTATGCATCAGTCCCCTCAGAAACTAGGAATCTTTATTCTGGGTTCCCCAATGAAGTGTAGCTTTGTGGTATGTGACACTGTGGGGAAAACAGGCATCCTCTGTATTGTATTCCGATTTGCAGCCTGCCGTTCTTTGTTCTATCCTGTTGCTGATGCCACTGCTACTGGAAGACCCCTCAAACATGCACAAGGTAGTAAGTGACTTGGGCTGTGGGAGGCTTTCACTGGGGGTCTGAAATGCCTCTCCGCAAACTGGAAGCTTGTGTTTAAGACCTGGGTCTTGAACCCCTGCTTTAGCTGCTTTCTTCTGTCTCGGGTTTCGGAAATAAAGGAGGCAGGACCTTTCTCTTCCTCTCATGAATTTGCAGTCATTTCTCTAGGGTTTTTATTCTTAAAACCAAATTATCGTGGTGTATGTTCTTGCTACAAGGTTTTCACCCATTTATCTGAAATGTATGAGGTTAGTTTTTTGCCCAGGATAGGATGTTGCATTAGACATCCCATGGGTCCAGGTGACTACAGAAGGCTTTGTTTCTCTAGTGTGCTACCTATGTGTGTCTGTGGATTGCCCCTTAGGCAGTGGCAGTCCAAAGACTGAAGGTGGTTGGATTCCATATAAACATTTAGCTCGATGTACTAGAAAGACTTTGAAGTTACAAGGGATCCAAAGTGTCTTGGCTGTTAGGCACTTTAAAGTAGTCTGATTTTGAGAGACCAGATATTCAGCGTTATCCTGAGTGAAAATCTTGTTCTGGTAAGGTATTGGGCTATGGTGTGATGTGACTTATTTCATGTCATGAGCTATTTCAGAATATTTTGACCTAAATGAAAAGGGAGATGAGCAGGCCGTAATATTTCTGCCCAAGGTAATGAAGTCTTACTGCCTTCTCACTGGTGGCTGCAACTTATTTGCAAAGGAAGGTAAAAATTAGAAAATGGCTTGAAATTTCCTGACGAGTTCAAATCAAGGAGGAATTTCTCTGTGAAGCATGCCGTGAGTCGTGAAGTTTTCTGTTGTTAGCCTGCCCCTTTTCAGAGTGAATGAGTCTTTTCTGGGGTGGGAGAGGTTATTGCACCATCTCAAGCAAATGGGAGGTTAGGAGTTCAAGCATGCAAGACAATGAGGGGGGAAAAGAGCCAAAAGACTCTCTGAAAGCAGCAGCCCTCTGTTATAATATTGCTCAAGAAAGAGAAGCAGTAGCAATCTGAATCATCACAGTTTATCCACCCTCCTGATACTGAACCTCTTTCTCCTTACACAATAGTGTTTTTCTTCCTCCAAAGTCTGTATAGGGAATTATTTTTCTTCACCTTTTGATGGAGGGGAGCTTCTCTCCATTCTCCTCTTTCAGGATAGCTGAAGCTACTGCTTTTCTGCTGTGATGCTGTTCTACCTTGCTCTCCCTTCCGAGACTGTAAGTTGTAACTTGCATGCCATGACAAACACTGCATTCACATAGCTTAGAAAGAAATGGCTTACAGGCACTTTCTGTTCTGTATACAGTGTGACTACAGCTCCCATGATGCCAAGAGTGTGAAATGCATATTTTCTTTCTGAAAACGAAGTCTCATGTGACTTCCCAGCTGCTGCAGGAAAGAGGGAGTCCCTTCTGAGTTTTTTTCTTTTTTTTTTTTTTTTTTCTTGGGAAATGGAGGTGTGCCCTAGCTTGCAGATGCTGTGATTGCTGAGGCTGTAGAGCTGCAGAACACTGCTGACTTTGGGAAGGATTCAGGAGTTTATCCATCTGGCACATTTTCCTGGGGATCTGTACACCTGTACACTAAGGTGCATAACAGTTAAACTATCTCTTCCTTACATTCTGACATTCTTCATAGCAGTTCTTTCTCTATCCCCATAATGTTTCCTGATTTGCTTCTAGTTTTCCCTCCCACTAGTTCTGTTACTAACAGGTTTTGTTTTGCATGCATGTTTTACAGAGGCACAGGGTTTTTTTTTTTTACTGCTCCCCCAACTCCTGCAGACTTTCTTTTCTCACCATATGGGAGAATCAAACTGTAGCTGAAGTGGTGCCTCACAGGTAACATGTTGCATTCTGTGCCTGCAGGTCACGCACCTTTTCTAGTGAACTAATCTGAGCCCTCTAAACCCCTTGTTTCCACTGTGTGGGTACTTGAATAAATAAATTTTTCAGTTATTGTGAATCTTTCAGATGTGAGTCTGCTCTGGTTAGTGTGAAGCTAGAACTGTAACGATGGGCAGTAGTAAAGCCACAATGATGTATCTATACAGAGGATGCCCTAATGGCTATGAGTCATGCCAGCATGTGGCTATTTGAAGGGGCAGTGACACTTGCAGGGTAGTGCTTGTAACAGGCAATGTTTTCTAATTTGTAAGATATCTTTTTGGAGGCAATTACAAGCTCAAACACTGAGCTAACATGATTATTGCTGTAGCTATTTATAGAGCTTTGAATTCTTACCCAGACCTGAAGTGTGTCATAGTGGGTTCTTCCCTTCCGAAAAGTGGACTTCCTCAGGAGATGCTTCCTGTTTGCTCTTAAGTTCATGAGCTACTGCACCCTGTTGGAACTTTAGCCTCTGCTATAAAGAGATTGCCACATGGCAATTCAGCTTTTTCTGAATTGCAAAGTCAGGCTTTACTGGTTCTCTAGCTTAGGATTTGCTGAAGGTCCTTCATGAGGCTGTTGGGGGTTCCCCCCCCCCGCAACCATGCTGCTATGAATATTTGTAGCAAAATGCACCCAAGTGAGTAACCTGCCATTAAGGGACTTCAGTGGCTCCATAAAAGGGGTTGGGAGTAGATTGCCCACAGTGTGTGCATTTGCTGCCTGTGTATCTCTGCAGTGGATGTCTTACGGTTACTTTTCGGACTACTGTCATCGGCGTTATAGCATAGGAGGCATTTGGAAATCCCCCTAGTGTGCAACAAGGATGACAATCCTTACCCTAGTGAGTCTAACTCAGGTGGTGTGGTGATATTTTTCCTATGTGGCATTGGATTGGGTATATTGAAGCTGCATTATATCCAAAGCAATGCTTGGGATGGAGATTCAAAAATATATACTATGGCATCCCGTGGCTCATGATCTATGTGTGGTGGGCTTTATGTCCCTGATAAGCATATGAAGGTGATGCATTTGAACATGCTGAGTAAAAAGGTGAAGTGTGGCATCCTTGATTTGTACAAGCAGGTGACTGCATGAATGCATCACAACAGAGAAACATACCAGAAAAATGTTTCCTGTATGCCAAGACAGGACTTGGCGGGAGTGTTCTCTATGTATCTGGTATACTGATGGCCCTTTTTAGAGGTGGTTTGAGTGCTAAGTATTGTCTGTCTGTGGACTGCTGGGCCCTCTCTAGTGTTTGCATTGCGCATCTGCATGATTGTGACATCTGTTATTTATATTCCAGTGCATGCTAATGACAGCACTGCAAAATACTTTTAATATAATAAAACCCAGCGGGTCTGCTCTGTGGGCCGGGGTGTGTGTATGCCTGTGCACAAGGGAACGGCAGTGGTATGGTTTTGCAGGGACTACATAGCTGCCCTTCAGTGTGTGTAAACTGTGTAGTGTGTTGTGAATTATTTGCCAGTGCCCCTGGTCTTTGAGTACTATACTGTGGTGCCTGCTGTGTGCCTGAGCACAGCGTGCTGCACTGTTGTATGAATAAGCACTTTCAAGCAGCGATGTTTCTAGCCCTCAGAGGCTCTTAATTTGACTGAGCTCTGCGGTGTTTTTTCTACCTCCTTCTTAGCCAGGATTGCTCACGTCTGTCTGGTTTGCCAGTGCCAGAGCGCTCTGAGGAGTTGCGTACAACGGTTCCTGGGCTGGCTAGCTAATAAGCTCCAGACTGATTTACTGTAGTAAAGTAGGCCAGGAGGAGCCTGCAGGACCGGGGAGGGAGACGCTGGGTGATGAATGGGGCGGCATGAAGTCACTCTGCTCCGCCAATCAGGGCCGGCCTCAGCCAGGCAGGGCCGCGGCAGCTACGGATGCCTCTTGATGCTGGGACAAATTTTGCCTTAGATGATGATTTGATATTTTCACTCTGAGCTGAGAGTGTGCACCAAAGAGTTCCTAGTTTAGGCCCAATCATTTTGGAGTGTTACTCTGAGGTGAGTGTTCTCAGTAGGGTGCAGATGACTAGCCTCCACCTTGCGTTTTTCTCTGCACGTGTAAATCTCTCTAAATGGTCTGTTTCTGGTATGCTTATTTTGCACCATTGCTTTTCTGCCTGTCTGGCTGACCCCTTTCACTCTTTCCTTTCAGAAGCTGCCTCTTCCCTCCCTACTTCCATCCTCCTCACATCTGATCCCTTCTCCTTTACCTGTGCACTGCCCCAAACCCACTTGCTTTCTTCCTTTCTCCTGATTCCTAAAGTACCCATTCGGGGGGTTGGTTGTGTCACTCCCTTCCCATAGAGTGAGAGGGAGAATGAGCAGCATGTCTGGAAGATGGGTTGCTTGCCTGCTCCCTGCAGAAGCTCAGCCTTCAAAAGGAAGCTGGGAGGAGGGTCTTCTCTGTTCCTCAGCATCCTACTAGACCTTTGGGTGGTGGCAGGGGGGAGGAGTTGGGGGGGATGGCAGTGACTCAGGCCTTGTGCCAGACTCCAGTCACGTATCTAAATTGGGACCATCTGCTTGAGGTGTGTTTTCTGCCCATCTGTAGGGGCAGGAGGGAAGACTTGGGACTAGCTCTTAAGTGACTTTCTTGTTCTCGTCCTCCTGTCAAGCTGTTTGTCGTCTTTTCTTCATCCTCTTTTTGACTTTCCCTTTCTCTCCCCTCCCTTTTCCTTCAATGCTCTTGTTCACTGATAGGCCAAGCAGAAAACATGGAGACGTCTGATATGGCGACAGCAAAGGTAGGATGGAAATGCTGCCGGCCTCACTGTGCGTAAGTGGTTTCGCTTGGCAACTTCTTACTTTGTCTCTTGCCCTTTTTACTTTCTGCTGACCCTTTTCCCTGACGCTGGGAGTTGGTGCTAGTGCTGGGGTTGATGATGGGATTTGGGTTCTGGGAGGAAGTAACATTGTGGCCACAGTCTCAATATGTTGCTTTTCCTGTAAAGATTTGAGAAAATCTTGAAATGTTGATGCTCTAGGCAAAGATGGGGGGGTGGGGGTAGAAATAGGGGAGTCTGCGTTACTGTTGGTGGCAGTTTGTCCCGGGAGCCGGGATGCTGGCAGAAGCCTGCTTTGCTGCTGTATGGGAAAGTGTCGCTAGAGGGTGCTTTAGGGGCAGGTTTCCCACTCCCGGGGAGTGTTGTGTGAGTAGAAATGCCTTTTGGCAGCTTTATTTCCTTTTTTTGGAAAGCATCTCGGGGGAGTGCCGAGTGCGAAAGTAATTCGAGCTTATAGATGCATCCGCCCTTTTCTGTAAGGCTTCTCTGTTGCCTGTGCTGCTTGCTTTTTTGCCAGGTTGTAGGTTCTGCTTTCCTGTGGGCTGGCAGACTGGAAATCTGTGGGAATGGAACTGGATGGATTGAGATAGGCTTATGAGGTAGAGGTGGGAGATGTATACCATGCATGGGTTCAGCATGGTTCGGTGAGACCTGGGAAGCACAAGACAGTCTCACCGTTGGATGGTTGTGTCTCATGGCAGGGACTGCTGATTGTGTCTTCATGGCAAACGGTTTGTTTTTTTAGCATGAGCCTGCCACCAGTGTGACTTGCCTTGGCATCAGAACAAGGTTAACATGCAGGGAATGTGTCTGCAAAATGTATCTTGTGCTGTTATCTCAGCAGGGTCTAGAAATTAAGCATGGTTGAAGAGAGTCATAGTTTGGAAAGACTGGGAAGTGGCATTAGTAATAAAACTGCTGCTTTTGAGCTTGCACTGAGCTGGATGCTCTGGCGTGGTGATATGGCATGCTGTGTTCCAGGAGGTAACTGTTCTACCCGGGGGTAGAAGTCCATGGTTAAAAAACCCCCCTGTGGTGCTGTTAACAGATCTAGGGCTTATTCTTATGTCTCAGTTAGAATTCAAGTTGAGTTTTGAGTTTTCTTCCCTTTTTGCCTTTGTTTCTGCTAAATCCGGTATACGTTTCAATTCCATTTCCCAGAAGCCTGGTTGACACTGGTGAGCAGCTGCCCTGTTTTGCCCTGGGACTGGGTTGCATGTCTGCAGGTTTTGAGTTTTTTAGTGTCTGTCAATAGATTGTGTGAAGTACTTCTGGATGAATGTTGGCTTTATAAAGGTGAAATCATCCTTGCTATCGTGTTTGCTCAAACTTCAACTGCCTGTCACTGCAAACCCACTTATAGCTGTAGTGCTTGGAAAAAAATCACCGCTGAGAATGCGGAAGGGCCAGTGGGCATTGAAGCCAACTGAAAATGACGCTCTCCATTTCTATTATAGCTGCTGTGGCATTTGAGGAACTCTAGCTTTTCTGTGTTGAAAACCAGACATTTTCAAAAACAAAACCAGCAAAGTCACTTGAAAATTCTTTTTGTCTGTACCTGTTTTTTATAGTTTCTTGTTTTTTAATGAAAGGAAGACATGATCTTTGGTGTTAAAGCACCATCTTAGTGTGAATGTACTGAAAACCGAATTATCTTTTCAGGAAAATGTGTCTTGAGTGAAAAAATGAGTCTGGTTTGAACCTTCGAAAACAGATAGATCTTGGAAATTAGTTATGATGTAAACATTACTGGAATATATACAGGTTCATTTGGACTTACACCATGGCAAGTGCTGATGTTTAGTCCCCTATTGTTGAAGTCCAAATGTTTTTCCATGGCCTGTTTTCTTTTCCGGGTTTGAGTCAGTTACCCCTGGTTACAGTTGGTTTGGAGCCTCCAAGGGATGCTATTCATTTTGCTTGATTTCTGCTGGGGTTAGCCTAGGCTAGCAAAGAGCTTTGGAGAAGGTTTAACAGATTTATTTTCTCACCCTGAGATGATGCCAAAAGTGTCCATGGGATGTAATATCAGGATGTTACTTACTTTCACAGCTGTTCTCCATTGTGTTGCACTGTTGCTTCCTTTTCTGCTGGGGCACCTTTCGGGGTATCTCAAGAACTGCCATTTCCTGACATGCCAAAGAATGGTCCCATATTTAGCACATCAGAAATAGAGGGGTGCAGCTTTTACTATTTTGTAGCCTATGGTTTTCATCCTAGGGTAATCAATTATTCATCCTAGTCTTGAGGCTTTTCAGAACTGTTGGTGGAATCGGAAAACTGTTTGTCTCTTGTATGGTATGGGGCACCTTGCTTTGGGATCATGGTGCCGTGTCACCTCGCAGCTTTGCTTACATGGTGCCCTGCTAAAAGTAGGAACGCTGATTGTTTTGTCCCTGCTCCTTGCTGAGTGCCAAGGGGAAAAGTAGTTAACCTGTTAGAGAGCCCCCCCCCAAAAAAAATCAGGCCAATGTGAAGCTAGAATGCTTCCTGGGAAAGCATGAATCACCTTCCAGGTAATCAACTAGTGGAAATGAGGAACATTAATCAGGGAGCTGCTGTTCATTCCCCTGACACTGAAAGGTTCTTGTTCTCTGTACTGCAAGTACGCACATGGAAAGTCCTCAGACCTTTTAGGGTGGGGGCGAGATATTTAAGCACCTGATTTACTTGTTCCATCTTGAAGGAAATGTGTTCCTCTTATGAGCTGTAATGGGAATGATGAGTGAAGCCAGAAAAGATGCCTATTTACAGTACTGCAGAGCTTTTGCTTAGAGATTATTTCCTTGGGCTTTTATTAGATAGCACTTGCTCAGGCTGGGATTGATTGGAGAAGTACATGTAAGGGGAAAAGGACAACAGGGTAATGCAAAATAGGTGGTATGTGAATAAAATAGTGCTAAATATGAAATACTGTTGTATGACTTGATTTCTGTAGTTGCCTCTGTGCTTCCAGCTTTCATCCAGGCCCTGACAAAGGGAGGTGGCAGAATGCTGCGTACGAATTGCCTGTTTCTGGCCATCTGACCAGAATGCAAGAGAACACCGAGATCTAATTCATTACTGTCTGTCACTTTGTACAGATGTTCTTGCCTGTGCAGAGGGCATGTAAAGCACTGTCCCATCTGGACAGTACCATTTAGTACTTCTTTCATCCAAGTTGGAGGTCAGAAAAACACCCAACTCCTCTGGTTTTGTGTATTACAGCCCTAACTTTTTTTTAATTCATGTGGCCTTGACAGTTTATAGTTACAGGTCAGGAAAACATCCGGTCTTTTTTCTGCTACTCATAATCTCCAAGTCTTTCTTCAGTTTGAGAAAGTTCTGCATGGTTTTTACTTTGTTGCTGCTTTTAGTGTTTGCGTGTGCTGTTTGACTTCCTCATCCTGACTGGTGGTGGAAGCAACCAGAAGCCACAAGGGAGGCTGTATTCATGGTATTCTTGCTCTGGAGCAGAAGTACTCAAAATGTTACTGGCAGTAGGCCAGGATCCAAATTACCTTGTTTTAATCCTTTTGGAAGTTTACGAGAATTTTGCCTGGGGGGAGGGACGGGGGATGAGGCGGGACAACAGACACCATGTAAACTGGTCTTATTGTTATTTATTTTTTATGCTTAGCAAATGATGTACCTAGTATTTTGCAATTAAAAAAGGAGATCCCTTTCCCAATCAAAATTCTATTGCAATAAGCAAATGCTTTGACTTAGAGATTTTATGGCTAGAAGGGAAAATTATGAACATCCTGATCTAACATCTTGTATGAAGGGTGGTCGTTGGTGAAATACACATGGCTCTAAATAGGTCAAATACAAACAAGTATGAAGAATAGAGGAGATTGGTATGGGAAGAAAACATGAAAAAATGTTGGGGGGGGGGAGGTGATCTGATGACAGGTATTGAAGGGAGCTGAGAACAGAACACAACACTGAAAGAAGTGAAGGCAGTCCACAAAGATGTTACGAAATAGCGGATGGAGGAGGGATATAAAGTAATGAAGGAAATGAGAAGAGAAGGAAGTTAGGAGCAGGTGTAGAGAGAAGCATGTTGTTTAGGAAGAGGCAAAAGATGCAGTTTTGATATGGGTACAGAGGTGGCAGTCAACAGAGGGCCATGAGAGCCCCAACTGCAGCATCTCGTATAGAGATAGGTATGTGGGTGAGGGAGGAAGGACTGGCTGATGAGAGGTGGGTTACACAAGTTGTAGTTACTCTTAACTGGCTCATGATCCTGGTGCTCTAGTTAAGCGTTTGTACTTTGGAGACTGCTGCCTTTCTCGGCAGAAGTGAAGTGTGCCTCCATGTGTTTCAAATAGCTGCTGTTGAATTTGGAGGTTTTGGTTAGGCAAGAGAGGAAAGGACGTGGTAGGTGAGACATAAAGGAGGTTATTGCTGTGGTGTTTTCAGGATTTTGTGATTGCTAATGTCGGCCAAAAAGTCACCTACTTTCAGGAATCTTTCACTGTTTTAAACTATTATGCCAATAGGAAAACCAATGTTTACACTTTTATTACTATTTTTGCCTTTTTTTCTATTATTTGTATGGAAAAATTCAAGAATTTTTACCAAAATAGCAATGGCTTGGGAAAGCCATTCTGCATCCAAACCATGATCATCAAAGATCATTTGTCACTTATGTTGACATTTATGCAATCCAAAACAATCTACCATTGATGCTTATTACAACCATGTAATGAATGTCTCCTTACAATGTGTAGTTCCACAGGTGGGTGAGAAGACATGGATTATAGGGCTTACCCAGTTTCAAAACAGAGGTCTGTCGCAGAGCCAGAAATGGGTTTGGATCTCTCAAGCCACAGTTCTGACTGTGCTTTTTTCTGTTTTCCTATTTTCCTGTTTTGTGGGATGGATGCTTGGGATGGAGTAGGTAGATAATTTATCTGGAATTCAACTTGTGTGTCTTATAAGTATTCTTAGCACTGCGGAGGTGGACAGGGTGGCTGTGCGTAGCCTATCTCTATCTCTCTTGATATCTACATATGCTCTTTTGTTACCTTATTTAAATGTTAATGTCTTTTTTTTTTTTCCCTGGAGTTGTGCAGAGGATGGAGAAAAAGGAAAGGGTTTGCCCATGCAGCATTAGCTGATGCAGATGGACCAGTCAAGTGAATGTGGAATTGAGACTGTAAATAGCAGTGACAGTGGGGTCACCGGCATGGGGTTCACTGAAGATGGTGGGTGACCCGCAGTCCCTTCACCAAAGCTCCTGCTGCGAGGATTTCGGAGAGCAGATCCCAGCTGAATTGTGGCAGAAGTGGCTGGCTGGCTTCTTCTGAGTGGTCTATCTCCTTTGATAATTTTCTAACCCTCATGTTATTTAAAAAAAAAAAAAGTACATGGCTGCTTATCTCTTAATACCTTTCTTGCCTGAGCTTTGATTTCTAAACATGTGACTCTGCAGCATTAGTCTGTCCCAGATTTGCCAAGCTTGCAGGTCTCCTGACCCATTTTACAGCATTGTGATTTGCTTCCCTCCTTGACAACCTGCAGGCCACAGATGCAAAGCATCTCATGGAGAAAAGTGGAGTCCAAGCCAGGTATCCAATATAGGTTGTACCTAACGAGGGCTGAATCTGGAGTTACGTGTTTGTCATGTGGAAATGCATGTGCCCAGCTTTATGGCTATGTTAATATGTTTTGTCTAGAAATAAACAAAAAGGTGTGTTGCAAAGTTTGTGTTGGAAACACTTATCAAAGAAGGTGTTTCAAATCTCTCTGCCTAGCATGGGGCTCTCCTGCAGGGTACTGTCCATCACTTTCTTTCACGGATGGAGTGGAAGACAGTTCTAAACCAGATGGGGTTTCACACTAGTTGTTTCCTTTTGCAGCAGGTGGACGCAAGCATGATGGTATTTAATACTGAAGCAGAGGGTGCAATGTGTCCCAAGTGTTTGGGAAGCTATTTGGAGGGAGTTAGCACTGAGCTGAGTTTTCCCTTTGCGACTCAACTCCCCAGAAAAGACAGTTCAGTGTTACTTGTACAGTTTCTGAAACTTCAGCCCCACTGCCAAGATGCAGTTTCCTTTCACTTGCCCTGGAATGACCAAAGCCCTACAACAGTGACTTCCTGCTGCATTCAGAACTGGAACTTTGCTTCTGTCTGTTCAGGATTTGGGAGAATCATAAAAAAGATCTGATGTGTTTGTTAAGCAAAATACAGAAGTAGAGAAGCACATGTTTGTTACTTCCCAAAGGTGATGTGAGCATTATAGTCTCAGTGTTTCCTTGGGTGATGAAGACAACTTTCACAGAAAGCTTTGTAAACTAGAACATATACTTTGAACCAGGACCCCCAGCACCCCCCTTTCCACTGAGAGGTGAACAGAATGGAGGGTGGTGATTTCACAGGTCAAGATTGTTGTATCATTCCCCTGGGAGACATCAACTGCAGTCATTGGGCTGGGGCTGTGTGTCAGTCTGTGTGGACCTTGAGTTTGGGTGCAGAAGAATGACAAATAGCATTAAAAAACCCCTTCAAGATAGTAGTATGTCTTTATTTTCACATACCTGACTGCTGTCTTTCCTCCACCACTGTTGGAATTGCTGCATTCCTGTAGGGTTCATAAGCAAGGCTTTATGTCCCAAGACCAAAGATGCTCAGAGCTCTCTGTATGCAGTGAGAGAGAGAGAGAGTGTGTGTGTGTTTACCCTTGGACACTCTTAAGCTTCACTTTTTGAAGTACTTTATTTCTTTGTAAAGGATCATCTAAACTATAGATTATTTGAAATATACTGCCCTGTTCCCTGTGCAGTGGGAGCAGTATGGTGTGTTTAGATCCTGCAAGATAAATAGAAGAATTCCTAGGAAAAGTGTAGTGTATGGCAGGAAATGCAGGGGTGATGCAATAACTGGCCTTTCTTCCCCCTTCTGTTCAGGCTTTGCCTATGCCCTAGCCGTCTGAGTGCTGTGGGGCAGAAGATCTTTATTATAAGGTGTGAGGGGAGGAGGTCTTGACTCTAATATGACAAGTAATGCTACAACACGACCTCTCTTCTGTTTGTGCAAATGCTGGCAGTGGGTGTCATGAGAATAAGATACTCTCCTTACCCCGTACTTCAGCTCTGGTGCAGGAACTGTCTCCCCTGCAGTTTCGGGTGCAGTGAGGCACTTCTCCACTTTCCATAGCAGTTGTTACTGTGCCTGCTCCCGCTCTGCGGTCGGAGCGAGCGGTGCGTTAATTAACCGCCGCGCAGAGAACCAGTGGGAGCCCTGGGGGGCTGACTATGCCTGCCCTGGAATGAGGCGAAGGGGGGAGGGAGGGGACGAGAGGCCCTTTTTCTGGCTCCTTGGCGAAGGGCGCTGTGGCCCCGGCCCCGAGCGTCGCTGCGGCGGCGGGCCCGGGGCGGGCGGGGGCCGGGGGCTGCCCCCGCGGGGCGGCGCGGCGGGCACGCACGGATGCCATGGCATGCTGCGCGGCGCGCTGTCCTGCCGGTGCTGCACATGCTCAGCAGAGAGCGGGGCGGCTCAGCCCCTGGCGCTGCTAGTGCGGGGAGCCCTCTGCCTCTCGGCGGGGGTCTGGGGGGGCGCCGAGGGCGGGAGGCGGCCGTGCCCCGGCGCGGGGGGCTCTGTGCATGGGGCTCGGCGCTCCCCGGGGGACGCTTGCCGGCCGGGTCTCCTCCAATATGTCCTGGGACCTCTGGAGCTGTCAGTGGGCAGACAAGGACACGGGCATCGGATTATCGTGACTGTACTAATGAAAGGGTTCAAGCTCGCCTGGTAAGCAGAGCGCTGGGGAAAGGGGGCGACGCGATCACCGTCCTTCCCAGCCCCGCTGCGCGCCGCAGCGGTGAGCGCAGCGCTGCTGCGGGGGGGGGGGGGGGGGGAAGGCGGCGGGGCCGGCGGAGGAAAGGGATGCGCTCCACTAAGTTGGCCGGTGCCTGCGCCGCAAAGCTCGGGCCACTGCAGCACCGCGAGGGGACATCTGCGCGGGCTGCCGGGGGCAGCGCCAGACTGCGGTGGGGAGGGAGCCGCCGGGGAAGTCATCGGGAATAGATGCAACGATGGGCTGTTCCTGTCCAGGCATCTCTGCATCAGGACTGTGATGCCGTGAGCCTCCCTCTGGTCTGGCTGCATCTTCCTCCCTGCTGCTGCTACCCCTTCCCCTTCTCCTTCTCTTCCTAGCTTTCGCTATGGTTGTGCATGAACTTGTGCGCAATCTGCTTATGCACGCACATAACACCCGCACACCTGAGCGTCTGGGCTCGGTATCTATTTGCACACAGAGAAAATAAGCACGTGCAGTTTTTTCTGAAGAAAGGTGGAAAAAATAATTTGAATCCTATGTGCGTGGAATGGCTCCTGCTCAGCTTGTCCTTTAAATAGCTGCTTTTGGGGATGCACCTCATTGGCGTGTTTCTGTAATAATCTATTAAGAGTTGGGAGTCGAGGGAATGAACAGCTTCCTGGAAGGTACCAAAGCGCTCATTAAGTCTTTGATTATTCCTAGCTGTTTTGAGGGAAAACTCTCCAGGTTTGGACAAGTGGGCAGTGAAAGAAAATGTTGTGTGGGTGAAAGTCAATCAACAAAGCTGTGTGTGTATCTAACGTGTTTGCACGTAAATATTTTTGTTGATCAAGTTTGTATTTTGTATGGGTAGGTAAATATATATATGTAATATACATGGATGTAATTATATATACACTATATCTAATATAAACTTGGCTGACAAAGATTTATGTAAAATCTTGAGTACATCAAAATTATTTTAAATCTCTAGTATGTCAGAACTACTTAGTTAGAATAAATGGTCTTTGAATTATTGTGATGAAGTTGATTTAATCAGAACTTTTATCAGATGGGAATGGTTCTATAGTCACAATGGAATGTGACTTTGTAATTTGGATTGCAATTGCAAAGTGGATGACAAGAGCAATGTAAAGGCCTGTTTCTTTTTCTCAATTCTTTTTCTCTGTAATGAAAAAGGAAGTAATTATAGAAATAATAACCTTCCTCTCTAGTGTGCTGTTTTGCATCAGTACGAACTTAGTGCTTTGAGAACCTTGCCTGTAAAGTGTGAGAAAATAGTGGAGTTAGTTTTCATTTGTTGTTTTATTTATTGTTGCTATTTTTATTTTTTTTCTGCGTAAAAAAATAAAAGCACTACAGTACAGCACTAGGAAGCATCTTGTACTGGGCCCCAGGGGACGGACTAGAGCCAGGGATGACTCAATAGGTCATCCCTTTTTCTAATTTCTGTAATTTTGTCTTTTTTTTTTTTTTTTCATTACACTGAGAGCCTTTGAAATTTTCCTATGTGTGCATGGCTACATGTAACATAGGCTGTACAAATGATAAAGCTATTAGCATCTGAAAATCTTAAACAATTTTTTTTTTTTTTTTTTTTAAAAAGCCCAACTCTTGTACTGATTTGCTGCTTTACGTGGTATGCAGTTGGACTGATGAGTTGCATAATAGCTTAGCGTAGTACCGGGAGAGCAAAGCATGTGTTATAAATGTCGTGATTGTGTGTATCTGCAATAACATGGCACCCCACTGCATTCGTTTCTGTACCTGTCCATGAGCAACACTGGATGTTTTTGTTAATCGTGTAATTGGAGCACTTTTGCATACCCAGCTCTATTGCAGCGTTTATAACAATTATGGTTGAAGCTAGTCCGTTAATTTTGTCAGACTTTAGAGCTAAGCAAGCGAGGCTGGTAGATTCAGGAGCTGGATGGGAGACATAAGAAGATTACTCATGTGCTGGATGAAATGCTAGCGGTGTTTCAGTAGGTGACGCTCTTCCCTCTGAGTTTTCTCTGTCTCAGGCTCCTGACAGGGTCCTAGGGGCACTGTGCTGTCTTGGGTGCGTGTGTTCTGGTAGGGAGTGCGGTAAAGGTCCTGATCAGTTCCCCTGGCTCTCCTGGAAACACTTGAAGAGTGCTAACCAAGCCCTGTTTGGGCTGCCTTTTCAGCATCCCCCCTTCATCTTCCTCTGAATCCCAAAGAAAAACAAGTCAGATGTTCCAATTGCTTGCCTTATTAAATAAAAGTATACAGCATTTTGGATCTTTGCAGAAGTTACTCTGTTCCCCCCTAGGATGTTTACAGGCAGTTTTATTTATTTGATTGTGCTGCAACACCTAGGCGTAGAAGGGTGAGTTAAGGATATTATTCAAGTCCTGTTCCAACTAAGTGTATGTGTTCGTCAGTACTGGACTGATGGGCATGGCTCTAGAGGAGCATAGATATAAGAGTAGAATACAAAGTTCCTTGCTCTTTGTTTGTCAAACTTGGTTAGGGTACCTTAATGTGGGTTGTACAGCCTCTAATATTTGCAGTGAAATGGCTTTACAGGATTAGTATTTGTCTAAAGAAAAAACCACGTCAAATGCATGGCATACAAACAGATCTTTTGGTCCTTGCTGTGTAGCAGTGGTCATTCTGGTTCTAGATGGCACTGCTGGGGTTAATGCAGATTTCCTTATGGAGCGGTTCTCAGAAAGACACATGATTTCTTTCTGTACCAGGAAGGGCAGTAGTACAGGGACAGAATGCTGTCAGCAGGAGCAGCCCTCTCTGACCGTTAGGAAGAGGACTTGCTCTTGCCTGGTTTTAGACCACCCGTTCATTTCTTGCTGTTAGATTGCACAAGATAACGTAGTTCATTTTATCAGGGAACCTCTGGCCACCTCTGAGTCTCAGTGCAGGCTTGTTTTGGCATAAGACAACGTGCTGATCTCTAATACGATGTCATGCATTTTTGCAGTATGCCACCTAATTCTGCCCAAAATGATCTCATCACCATCTGGTATCATATCACAGCATAGCTGCATACCGTGGAGTCATTAGGTGGTCACAGCACACTGCAGTACAGCAGAATCCTGATGTGTAACCATTATAGTTTTATGACATCAAAATGTGACTGTATTGTATCACGATGCAAGGTCCTGATGTACCAGTGCAGTGTCACACTGTTACAGTACAACATCCTGGTATCAGAAACGATACTGCAGTTCCCTAGTAGGTTGTTATCATATGACGATAATTTGTCTCGGTCAGGGCCTAGTATCTTGGTTTAATAGCTTATTCTCATGTCACAATGTAATATTTTAATACCGTTGCATACATCTTTATGTTGTGATACGGTATTGCGAGAGAGAACTTTTTCTTCCGGTCTAACATTGCTGTTATCTTATAGATCCTTAGGGACTATAATGAACCAGGCCCCGAGCTCTAAATTTCAGAAAGCCAGAAACTACAACAGCAAGGCAGGCAGGCTTTCCCTCCCCTCAAATCTCAGGCAGTGCTGCTTGCTATTAGCATTCTCCCTTGTAAGGAGTTTTGAGGAGCTCATAATCTAGCATAGATGGATACTAATTTGGATCTTTTATGAAAAATGAGAATCAAAGGACTGAAGAGTCTTGCAGGAACAAAAGGAAGCTGGTAGCTGAACTTGATGTCCCATAAATGGGATACTGAATAAAACTCTGCTCATCTGATTTTCCTTCTTTTGTGGTTCCTTCTGCATTGCTTGTGCTGATTTGTTGATTGGAATATTTCTGAGCCACAGAACCTGCTATATGGAACCTACAGAGAAAACAAGGGCCAAAGGCTCTATCTAAAAATAAATCTGTAATTCATTTTTCTGCTAGTGCCTGTGGGTGAGAAAAAAAGCCTCTCAATGTTCCAACACCCTACTTATCTGAAGGAAGGATCTATTATGTAGTTGTGGGGGTGGGATGGGAACTAGGTAGGGTTACAGAACAGCAGAGCTAAAATCAGAAGTTGTTTGATGTCAGGGAGCAGCGAAGATTAACATTAGGCAGTTTCAGTTACGCATGCTGTAAGGCTGTGACTTCAGGAGTTCTTTGTATCTAGACCAGGCTAATGATACCTGCCCTTTCAATTGATTCTGTCAGTGTCTCAGGGCCACAAGTATCTAAGAGGGGAGGGATGGGGTTCATAAGCTACCACACTAGTCCTATGTAGCTCTGTCCTTACGGCCTAGTCTCACGACCTCTTTGAAGTCTAAAATAACAGGTTAGTGAAAAAGAGATAGGAGGAATGTATTCTGCTCTCAGTTATATAGAATTTGTACTTGCTGTAACACAGAAAGGTGATAAATGTGGGTGCTTGGGATTCTTGCCTCCTTAGTTACATAGTGAAACAATGATGCTGTTTAAATCACTTTCAATTCCATATCGATACTGCAGAGGTGTAAAGAGCTACTGTGTGCAGTGAAAATGAACTTTGTCCTATTGCATTGCAAATGAAAGGTGAATTTCTAAATCAATTCTTCCTCAATTTTTTGGAGAAGGCTAGTAAAGTAGTTCCGTTGAAGTTACATAATTGTGCTGTTGCACATATTGTGCTGTTCAGCCTTCATGTTACAGGTTAAAACGTTGTGTTTCGGTGTTGTTTTTTCTCCTCTGTCTTCATCGATTCTTCTTTGTGCTTTTTATTCAAAAGGAAGAAATAGGTGCTCGTAATTCTCTGCTAAAAAACCATCAAAGATGACCCACATACATATAAATACAGCTCTAGCATTTTAGAAAGAAGAGGCTTTCACTCCTTATAAATTCTGCAAAAGGATCTTAAGAATCAGAACGTTCCCATTTGCTGTTGATGTGGTAGGAAGAGGAAACCATATTAATAGGTCACTTGTCTCTCCCTGCATCCAGAATATTCTGAACAATTTGACTGAATCTCTGTCCATAAAGTACAGTTTCTATCCTTTCTCTCTCAATAGGAAGAAACGTTACAATGTTGTGTAAAGCGACCCGAAGAACAACTTTGAGCAGTATTGGTAGATTTATTTTGTAAATGGTTTCATAGTACAACGAAGCGGTTAGCAGCAGGTTTTGTGCTAATTTATCTGGGCTTTTCAGCAGTGGGAAGTTATAGTAAGCAGTTAGGAGCCTAATCCGAGAGCACTAATGTCAAGGAAAAATCTGGCATGCAAGTCACTCAGCCAGACTGTACTCATAGTCACTAACTGAGCCAGAAAGAGGACCAAGATCAGCTCATTACCAGTTTTTGCCCTGGACTGTACACCACCACGCTGAATTAATACCTTCAGTGGTAATATGGTATAAAGTACAAGTAAAAAAATATACAATTACAGTGGAAGGAGACTCTTTGAAGAAAAACTGAGTAATTATGAAGCCCTCGATCTGAGATTTGGTTTGCTGTAGCTTTGTGTGATGATAGACTGGCAAAAGTACTCCTTTAGTGTTTTCTATTTGTTATGTGGTATGCTTTGGGTATCAATTTTTGATTTAAAATGGATAAACATCCATCATTCTGTTCTCTAATATGTATGTGCTTACTGAAACCTCTCTGAGGGCAGCTAGACAGAAGAGTTCTTTGACTTATGCCATGAAGATGCTGCGCTTTGCAGAGCTTGCTGCCAACACTCGCAATCTCTCCTTCCTATCTCTCCTTGGGCTGCAGATTATTTTGGCTAATGGAATGGTAATCATTTGTTTTGCTCTAAAATTGTCTTTTCTGCTTATCAGATGGTAAAATCACCTTGCTCTCTCTCTAGTCCTTCAGCAGCCTCACAAATGTCAAGTGAAGGGCAAACTGCTTGGAACCGTTCTGGAATTCTGCAGCCATTGCTTGCTCAGGGCCTTAAGTTGCGACGAATGAGGCTGCAGCGAGGCTTCTCCAGAGATTCTTCTCCCCATATATGCAGGAGGAAAAAGTATGGAAAGAGGCAAATTCAGTCCAGAAGAGGCTGTAGAAAAAATTTAGCAGATACTTTTTTTCTCTCTTGAAGCTTAAGTGTGGAGCTGAGGCTGTTGTGTGCTGTTTAATTGCTTGGTCCCTTCAAATGAGAAGCAAGGTCCTGGCTGTCGGAGCTGGAAGTCACAAGAGGCTAGTTTTATGCCTAGATCTGTGATTGACCGGTTGTATCATGATCTCGCCTCTGCCCCAGTTTCCTTGTCTGCAAAATGGAGCATACCATTCCTCTCTTCCTTCTCCCCTTGTGCTCCCTCGCACTGAAGCAGTTTGATGTTTATGCGTGACAAGTGCTAGAAGGGGTATGTTGAACAGCGTTCCACAGCTTGTAAGCACGCGATTCACCCTGTGTGTGTTAATAGTTCTATTGAACTAAATGGAAACACTCACATACTTAAAATTTCTGCTTGATCAGGGCTATTCTGCTTAGCAAGTGGGCACGGTCAAGGTCTGAAAGAGCCAAATGTTGCCATCCAAGCTTTTGTGGCACATTATGCAAGAATTGCCATGTCCTGGTCAAGATCTCTTTTGCTTAATCACATTTGCCAACTGAAATTCCCCTTGGGGACAGGAGTCGTCTTCGTTCTTTATTCTAAATTAGTTAGTGGTATGCCTTTGGTTGACGAAGCGGCTGCTGTGTTTATGCTTGAATCTTCCCTTGCATGCCTCTGATTTCAGTCCTGGTTAGAAAGTGCATCTTAATGGCAGACTGCCATTATTATTATAATTGATACTTCTTATGAATGGTAACTGTTAATTTTGAGTCTGGTGAAAGTCAATTATATAAATTGAGATACAATAGCAATAATACTATCCAAGTATAAAATATCGAAGTTCAGGAAATGGAGAGACCAAAACAAATGCTGTACATAAATCAGTAGCTTTTATTTTCGTTCTGTAACTTCTGTATGCTCTTGCAGAGCCACATGCTGAATACAAGTTGGTGGAATGTTCTTTGAGCTTCCTTTAGTAAAGTTTTCTGTTTGGCCAGCTTTAGCTCTGTGCTGTTGATTATACTTTACATTTTCCAGTGGTTTATTCTCCGGAACCATTTTTCCTGGACAGAATGCTCTCTGTGGCTCTTTGTGGTCACAGCCAAGTGACCTGGGGGGGTAGATGTTCTGCTTTTTTTCAACTAACACAAGATGTAAAATGCTGCTATTCTCATTTGACAATGTCACAGCCGCTCTATGTGTATGGCGAAGGAGCAGAGAAGGAGGGATTTACTTTTTTTTTTTTTTAAAAATGGGAGGGGGAGATATATATTTGGGGTATATATTTTCAATCGTTTTCAAACCACTTGGAATACCAGGTTTGGAAGAATGCGGCTTGACCACACCTAATTTCAGGCCTTGGAACTGGACGAAGGAAAACAGAGGAGAAAATAAGTTGAATGAAAAAGACCTGGGGAGGAGAAAGGAGGTATATATTCAGCAGTAGCAAAGATTTGGTAACAGAAAAAATGTCTATATATGGATGTAATATAAGGCACCAAATGAGCTGTGGGGGGAGGAAGGACAACTTGTTTATCTTCAGTGTAAGAACAGCTTCCTCTTAACTAGAATCATTCCTTTAATGAAATAATAAGCAAACAAGCCTGTGTTTAAATGACAGGAGGAAGAGACGGCAAGGTCTGAGGATTCCAGAGAAATCGTTTGCAAGGTCTCATCCCTTACTTTTGTAGTGATGACACATGAAGTGCTGTGAATTAGAAGGTTTGCACTAGAGACAGAGGCATTTTAGAAAGCTGGCAGAAAGCTAGAGCTGTAATTTTGGTGTATTTCTGACCTTGTAGGAATAGAAATAAAGCAGCCATAGAGGTCTGAAAGAAGTGCCCTCTGCTCATGAGGAGATTGGGTTGTGGCTGTGCAGCCCTCAAAACTGGAATTTATTTTTTTCAGAGCTGTCAACTGTTAACAAATGGCGTACTCATGCGGTGGCCTTCAATCTGATGTACGTTTTAGGAATGAGGTTTGGGAGGCAAACTGTTGCTTAGCTGTAGGCCGTGAAAGAAGGTATGTGTCTAGGGGCATAGAGAATCTGAGCAATATTCACTGGCTGGTTCAACGCAGTAAAACTAATCATTGCTTCAAATGCCTGTTATATTATTTTTCCAGCCTTTCCAACGGGAAGAATAGGTTCCCCATTGAGTCTTCTGAGTTTCTGTTTCAGGGGCAGGTAATAGCACAACTGATTTTGGAAATGGATCTGTTTCTAAGGTTGTTTTGTTCTACAGTGAGAGAGGCTCTTAGAAGAAGGGCCTTGCTGTGCTGGGAGATTTTCATGCACACCTCCAGAGGCAGTCTGTGTCCTGAAGAGCTTGCATCCTAAATAGGCAAGATGGGCAAAGGGTAGAAGAAAGGAAGTGGTATTAGCCTTGGTTTGCAGATGAGACATGGAGAGATTAAAGGTGTTTTTACGCCTTTTAATAAACATGTTTATTAATAGACGTGTACTAGAAAACTTCCCTACTACAAGCTTGGCTTAGGTGAGCAAAAAATTGTTACAGCTTAAACCAGTTATTTAAAGAGAGCAAACTATATTGATGCAAGAGCTAGCATCAGAAATGCAAACAGGCCAGCCATATTCCCCGCATTTCTCATAGGTGACTTGTCCAAAGTCACAAGCTGAATCCATGTAGTTGCCCCAAAGCAACCTACGTCTTGCTCATATTTGGAAATACCATAATTGTTGTAAGGACACTTGCTCTTTCAAGGATCACAGCCCAGGTTAAGAACTTCAGATGATTTAGATGTCACTTTGCAAGATTTCCCTCATGAAACTCAAAATCATGTTGATATGTTTCACTTGGAGGTTTTGGGAACAAAAATACAGCAAATCAAAACAGGTCTCTCGATCATAATGCTCAAACAGCTGTAACACCAACCAAATGCAAACCTCTAAAGAGCCTTGCATCGCTAGCAAACAGCAGTAACCAGGAACTCATTGGATTGGGCTGCCACCTATATGGAAAATTACGGAAAGCAGAACTAGAGACAGAAAAAACTTGATGGAATTGAGGCATTGATCCATGCTCCTTCCAGTGCAGGACAGTTCCCTGTTTTGTCTTTATTAATGGTTACCTAGTGCTGTTTATAAACATGACAAGTGGATGGGTTTATACCACTTCTCTCATGCTCTTGACTGCAAGGATTTGACTTCAGCCTAGTTTTTTCTCTCGATTTAATATAATTGCATTGCTCCTTGTTATAAAACCTTTTAATACAGCTTCTCTTTCTCTTTGGTATTTACATTCTTCAAATATTTGTTGACCACTTTGTTTACCCGTCAAGTTTGTTTTCATAAATGAGCCTCAAGAATATTGTGATCTTTTTGTTGCTTTCCTTTGAACTTATTGCTCTATAAGAATATCTTTCTGGTTATATGGCACCCTTGTAATAAAGCTCCTGGTAGAGATTAACTGATCATAAAAAGCAAATATTTCATCAGCTTCCATGAGAGATGATTGATGGACTACGCAGCTCTGAATCACGTTAGTCTTTCCTGCTCCTGTATCGTGTTGCAAGAACATGTCTAATTTGCTTTGCGCTCTTACGCTGCACACTGTTGAGCTGCACTGCTTTCTTGCTTTCTCAAATCTTTGAATTGCTGGACGTGACTTTCTGTTTCCTCCGTTATGCCTGTTTGGAGTAGGTACAAAATCAGGGACAGTGGTAGGGTAGTGTTCTTCATGTTTTGCCCAGAAGAGAATCAGTCACAGTCTCTGTTTATTTTTTTTTGTGAGACAGGTTTTTGTATGTGTGTTTATATACACCTAACACAAGTCACGTTATTACCTTCTGCATTTTATAACCTCTCTGTAGAAGATGGCCTTTCAGAGAGTTTATATTTGAAAATACCCATGTGTTGAAGACGCATATTTCTCCTGTTGCTGGCTGTGCTGCCTGCTGTTGTATCAGGGAAGTAGATGGTTTGTGTTGTGTCCGATAAGGTTCAGAGAGGGGTGCGTAGTTCCTATAGCTCAGCGAGATGGAGAGTCCGTATGTCTGTAGAAATGACTAAGTAGTCAGGGAAGAGTGCTTTGTGTGGGAGTAAGGAAGTTGAATTTAGAGGTAGCTGGGATGCTTAGGTCCGTGCTGACTGCTCTGTTCCTTTGTCGTCACAGAAGTACTCCCTGGTGGTTTTTTTTATAACGGGGAGTACAGGGATGTTTAATAAAATTCTGCTAAAGTACCCCTGCAAAAATGTTTGGGATGCCAGGGATGTGCAACAACATGGAGAAGCTGTACCAGGGCAGTAGAACAGGTAGGTAAGAGCAGGAGAAGAGAAGTCATCGTGAAATTTCATAGCTGTCATCAGTGAATGGAGTGAGGAGCAGCCAGGGTTAACTGAGCTCTAGTGATGTGGGCTACAGGGCATTCTTAAAGAGACAGTGGGTGCTTTTCTTTCTAGTGGGCAGCAGCCAGTTCAGATGCCAGAGCTGGGGAGCAAGTTGCAAAGAAGGCTTTGTTTCAGCCATGCCAAGCTGTTATCGGAGCGGGGAATCTTTTCGTCAACTACTTTTGAGAGCATAAAATGCATCGGAGCAGTAAGATTCTTGAATGGTTTAATGATCTCTCCCTCAGCAGAATTGCTTCTGTCTGCAGTTTAAATGGTGGTTTCAGAATCGGAGAGCAGAGGAGCAGGGAAGACACGCAGCTGTGCCCCGGGAAATGCGATGTGGTAACAGGTGGCGATGCAATCATTTAGCTCTTCATTTTTCATCTCCCAGGCAGGCAGGAGGACTCCTTCCTGTGGATGCAGGTTCCTTTGTGTTTGTGCGCGCGTTGTGAGGTCAGGCAGTTCCTCAGGAAAAAGGATGCCCTGACGCAGTGCAGGGCTGGGATGGAGATACAAAATCTAAGTTGGGGTGGAAGGGATGGGGGTGTGTGGGGGGAGAAGCTAAGCAAGACTCTTACGGAGCAATGTTCTGTCTTCATGGGAGTAGGGGCTGGACTGAGTAGCTGTTTAGTGTTGTTAGTGAGTTTCTGGGTGAGCCCAGCAGAAGATTACAGGAATCTGAGACCATCTTGGAAGAAAGGGTCCAGCAAGGTTAAGAAAGCCAAATCAGTGAGCGTGTGGATGAATCTAATGTGTGCAAATGGGTATTGGGATTGAAAATCAGGAGGAGTCTGAAGGCAGAGACTGGGGTAGTGCTTTGGGGGAAGGCTTTAGGAGGCTGATTTTGGTTGGGGTAAACAGATTGGAACAGTCTGGAGGAACGGAGAAGCTGGCATAACTGTAACTGTATTATATGGTATAGAAGCGCACGCTGCACCAGCCAGTGCTAAAGAAAGAGATCGGATCCTTTTAGTGCCCTTTTCCTCTTCCTTCTCTTCATAGATCTACTCACAGGTCTCAGCTGTTCCAGCTCAGTGTAGTGTGGAATAGGGAGTGGAGGGGCGGTGGTGGCGGAGGGATTGAAGGAGTGGGGCATGTCTGTACCAGGAGACTGGGTGTAGCCCAGCCCCTGGCACAGAATGGCTGATGTGCATTTTGCTCTCTCCAATGGCAGCTATTGAAGCTTTATCCAGATGTCAGGGAATTCTCTCTTTGTGCTGAGCTTGCATAGGAACAGCGTATAGGAGGGTTGCTGCCCAGTTACTGGGAGCAGAGGGGAATGTGGCGTTCTCATATTCAGAGTGGTATCCAAAGAACGTAATTTGTGTTGGGTTTGAGGTGAAATTTTGCTGCTGCTTGTCCCCTGGTGGGTACCTTTGCAATGTAACTGAAAGTACAATGGCATGATATTTAACTCCATCCTGAAGGGATAGGAAAAGGATACATAGAGAGTGGAGGCAGTACTGTAATGATTCCACAGGGACCTGTAATTAATGGGTGATCTCCTGTCTCTGTTGTTATTTTTCTTTGTGTGCGTGATAGTCTTCCCCTAGTCAACCTGCTGTTTTACTTTTCTCTTCATCCTCTTTTAAACTGGGCACTGATCTTGCAGCTGGGATGCACTCAGACCCTGGTGGTCGGAGGTGGCTCCCTTCATTGCAGTAGGGTTTGAAATCAGCGCAGCCTCTCGTCTTCGTGCCTTCCACTGCACGGTTGAAGTCTTGCACTGTAAGCTCCTCAGGGTGAGGGCCCTGTCTGTCTGCAAGCTGCCCAGCCCTCAGCATGGTGCTATAAAACAAATAAATACGGGAGTTACTTTTATTAGTGCTCAATCTCAGAGACGTCTGTTGGCGTTATCGATGTGCTTGTTAATCGTCATTTTCAAATATAATGACTGCCGTATACATTATCCGTTAGTGCAGCGCAAGTGCCTCTGGGGTAAAATATGCACCAGCTTATCATCAGAGCTCTAGAACAGAACATATAATGGTTTCAGAGGAAAAAAGAGATGGATTTAGTATCAAGTGGAAGTTGGCAGGGGACTTAAGGATATGTAGAGTGACTTTGTAATATATGATTAGAAATTCAAGACAGAGAATTTGTGGGAGCCTTTTCTACTGCATCATCCTGAACCGGTGGTTTCCAGGCCGGGAGCTATTACCTGTCCATGATCCACGATGCATTTGCTTTGTGCTCTCTGTTTATCCTGAGCAGGATGCAATGCCTATCCACGATGGGATGTGATTCTGTCGGTCTCAACCTACAGGGCAGAGTTGGGCCTACAGAGCAAAATTGACTGGTTGCCCTTGTGCTATCTTTCCTCCTCATTTTCAGAGATCACATTGACTTAGAGGGCTAAAACTGCATTAAAGATCCTCATGGATAATACTGTTTATGAAAGTGATAGCTGTAGTTACCGTAGGGATCTTGAGCAGTTCTACATGTGATGGCAGTGGTTGCTGAAGAAACTGTCTAGAAAGATACTGGCCATGCTAAAAATGCTTGTCCTGTGTGATGTAGGCTCCAGCTCTCACTCAAACGCTTCACTTGTTGATGCTGAGTCTAACTCCCCGCAGCCTCTTTCCTAACATCATTTCACCTTTCCTGCTTTTGGCTTTCCACGTGCTGATTGTTTGAGCATGGTGTTGAGGACAACAGGTAGGGCTCTGTTTCCTAGGTGAGGTGGGATCTGCTACTTGTGAATGTCTTCAATTCTGTGTGGTTTCTTTTGTGCAATTAAGGAGAGCTAATTAGCTCCTTTTAGTGCAGTCTCCTTGCAGAGGTAGCTGACCTCTTGTTAATCCTGGATTAAGTTCTTACTAAGAACTGGCTCTTTGTGTGTCCCAGTTAAGATGTTGACACTTTGTTCTCTCTCTCCTTGTTCTCCTCCTCCCCCTCTTCCTCCCCATGCCTTTGAGCACATGATTGCCTGCCTCCTCCATCCCCCACTACTGTAGGAATCCACGCGCTCTTAGCAGCCACTGTATCTTGCTCCATGAAAATGCCATTGTCAGTTCAGAGTACTCTAAAAAGATTTTTGCTTGATCTGGTACCAGTCTAGGAGCCCATTTTCTGCAAGGGAGAAGGAAGAGTTTTGGCAGTGCTCCTTATTGCTTAATAGGGTGAGAATACTGTGGGGTTTGAAGAGTAGCACCCATTTTGTACTCTGGAGGCTGGAAGGATGTTCCATGGTCTGAGCAGGAGCTAGCAAACAGGACCACATGTCCCAGTCGGAGAACTCAGCCTGTACAATGCTGTGCATTCAAAAGCAGAGTTCATACGTTCATAGTTAAAGAGGGTGTCTAGGAGAAAAGCAGCTTCTGTGCTCCAACAGTGGTATGAGCAAAAAAATTAAACGTGCAAAATATTAATTACCATCCAGATGTGTCAGTTACTTGCTACTGCTAATCCTACTTGCAGATCTTGAGATTGTAGCACTACGCTGAGTTTTCCCTGAGGACACGCTTTCTTGACGTTTCTGATACGTCTTTTTGAAGACAAGGCCAGAAGCACTATGAAAGAGTAAGTGTCCCCTGGTTCTGTTCTGAACTCAGTTGAAAAGTCGAGGTGTTGGGGAATAACTCTCTCTCAATGGCTCTAAGTTTTCAAAATAGGTCGTGTTAGAAGTGGACGAAGAATTGTTGGGGAAGGGGAAATGAGAAATGTTAATGTGTTTTCAAATCCAGGCACTCATTGTTCCCAGACGTTTTGCAAACAGACTTTTAAAGACTGCTATTTTTTTCTGTATCACTGTTGTGGCTTACAGGGAAGGTAAGATAGCTCTAGCTGGATATAGAGTTTATCTCAAACCCACTTGTTGCTCTGTAGGCCTGGACTTTCAGGCACTGGACCGTCTTGCGTGCATCTGTTGTCAGGCCCAGGCTTTAATTACTTGGACAGTGCATCACTTCCTCTCACCTGAGAGGTGCAATATGTATGAGTATGCTTATGTTACGGCTGGGTCTGAGACAGAAGAGCAGAAAGCAGCCCTGCCACTCAGTCCAGCAGGCAGTAAAGGTACAGCTCGTGCTGTCTGCATGAATATTGAAGAGCCTGCCACAGATAGGCGTGCTCTGAGTTGGAGCATCCCTGGAGGGAGTGCTCCTGATGTATGACTTTTCACCTTTCTGTAGGGCTTGGTAGTCCTGTGGTATTCGGGCTGTGGTGTGTGACCGTGTCATGCCATGAATAGCTCAGCAGTCAAGCCCTCCTAAAGCTGTCCTTCACACATGAAATAATGCCCTGGTGCTTGTCTTGATTCTTTAACACCAGTACCAGGGCAAGGACCGAGAGACATACGTGCAAGTAAACCTAGTCGACATAAAATGTGTTCTGCAGGTCTTGAACAAAACAGGAACCTGTAGCTTTATGTTCAGAAGAGCTTCCTTAAAGGCCCCTAAAGATCCTCTTCTCAGTGCAGTATTATCAAAGTATTATCACCATGAAATGAGCTGTCTTCGTGGTGACATGAACGGTGCTGCAAAGACCATGTGACAAAGACAAATGTAACGAGTATTTGTCCTTCTGAGAGTTCTGGGTTGAATTTTGCAGATCTGATAAAGTTTGTAAAGCATTTGAGGTGTCGCGTGACTTTTCAAATTACCCATAACTTCGCCTTTTGCACGCCATCCCAGATAAGCCTAAGAAGCTTTTCTGTAAGTCTTGCATTTTTACTAGTGCTCTTACAGCGCTTTTGGAAGCAGAACTTTCATTTGATTCATCTTCTCTCCTGACAGTCTGAAGAGTGGGTAGGTCTTAAACTCATGTATTGCATCTATCGTACTTCTTCATGACCTGCTTTGAGCCTTTGCATGTTCTCCATGGTTCCAGATCTGAAATAGCCGTTATACTGAATTTCACCAGAGGCTTTGGGTCAGTGTAGCTCTCATGTGGCTATTGAAAAATAGTATCTTGTTCAAACCTTAATAGTCATTCAGACAAAACATAGCAAAATTTGTAGAGGCTGAGAATCACACTTCCAACTATTTTCGTACATCTTTGAAAGCCGTAGGAAAAAACCACAGAAAGATTCATAGACTGTAAAACGAAATGGGACCATTCAGATATTTCTTCTAAGTCCTGTCGCATGCAAGGTATAAGGCTTGCCTGAATTGATTCTGGTTGAGTTACAGAACAGTATTCAGGAAAACATAAAACCTTGTGTAATATTGTTTGCCACAGATGGATAATCTAGCCTTGAATTAGTTACAGTGGTTAGTTTTATTTACTTCCAAAAATGTGTGCCCCTTGTCTAGTCAGAATTTGTCTAGCTTCAGCTTTCAGCACTCGGTACTGTTGCACTTTCATCTGTTACCCAGTGTTATGAAACTTGTGTACCAGTCATCGTTTAAAGCTTGTCATTCCTTGACCTCCAGTTGGTGTTGAATGGATTCAGTGCCACTGCCTTTATTGTTCTGAACCCTGTCCAGTTTATCAATGTTGTTCACGTGTTGAAAGTAGATACAGTCCTAGACGTAGCGTTTCAGTAGGAATCACACCATCCTTGGATATGGAGGCACCATTGCACTGGACACAGGGAATAGGAAAGTTTGTATGTTACACACCATTTTCTTTAAACAAGTTTGTAAATTCACCAGTTCACGAACTTTTGTAAGAATTTGAAACTTCTAGTGGTCACATTTGAAAATGAAAAGTCAAGGTGCAAGTTATAGTGGCTCAGCTGATCGCCTTGGTTTTTCTGACTGGATAATGAGATTTTGCTGTATTCTTGTTCGTGCTTAGGTTTGTATTGGAGAAATACTTCAATGTTTTTGGTGAGGACCACAAGACTACTGTGTGTGGATTTCTCCAGTTGCAAAACACACCAGCTTTACCCATAAACACTGAAACATGGTCCAATGAATTGAAGATTAAAATCTTGAGAAGAAGGTATTGCAAAATTAATAGAGAGTTCTGTGTTGGCAGAAGGCCAATACGTGGGAGGACAAGATGGTGTGGGATTTGGCCCTAACTCTTCATCAACAGTTGTTACTTAGCTTTACAACTTCCCTTAGAGACGGTGCGTTTCCACAGAGGTAGAAAGCTCCATCATTATGGGGACTTGCAGATTTAAAGCCTGAAGTCAGACATTACTGGGTGAAGTGGCAGATATTGTTGTCAGCTCTTGCGATTGTGTTACGGGTTCATTTTGTTTGGTACTCTTTGTAAATCTCCAATGCTTGTAAACATGTAATTATATGAGAAACTTTCTCATTTTAACAGAAGTTTCTCCCATGACTGCAGAGAAAAGCTTGAGAACACAACCTGAACAAAAGTGCGCTAATGGAATTAGAGGAATAAAAACTAGGTTTGCTTTTATGAAATTAGATTTTGTGCGCCGAGTTTATGTTTGGGGTGAAAGTTGATGTATGTTAGACGCTTGTGATTGGCAGCACTGTAAACAGAGAAGGTGAAGAAAGAAGCCTGGTCACAAGAAGGACGTCACGAAATTGACATCAACGTGATGGATCTCTTCATGGGGCAAAGCATTTATTAAAATAGTGGCATATACACAGTGAACCCGTGGGCATCTATGTGCATTCTTTGAGTAATATGAAAAAGATGATGGCATTGTTGTACTATCCTGATAAAGACGTGTATGGTGATAGTGTTTTCAATTTAAAACCACGTGCAGTATTGGAATTGCACAGTGGCATGAGTCTGCTGGTGTGGAGCATTGATTCTTAAGAGCAGAGCACTTCCTGCTCCCACTGATTTTGATTACAGCGAAATGATGGATAATCAGCCTTCTGGAAAGATGCTCCTTTGAGACATGAGCGCTGAAAGCTGTGACTGATTCTGAAGAGAAGGGAAAATGGTCAACCCTGTGTACGGAATGGGTAAAATGCAACAAAAGAAAGTAAAGGGCAGAGTGATGAGTATTTACATCACTTAAGGCACTGCTCCTTCTGTTATCAGTGGGGAGCAGTAAATCCCTGAGGGGGTCATTCGCAGCATCTAAATTTGGCTGTAGTCAGACTCCTGACATAGGTACTCTGAATCACACTCTGGAGTTGCCTGCCTGGCTCCGTTGATACCACAGGGAACTCTGAAAATAAACATCTAAGGTTGGCAATGTGAATGTAGCCTGAAGAGACTGCTGAGGAATAGAAGTGATATAAGGCGTAAATTTTTAAACTACTGT
This sequence comes from Mycteria americana, assembly GCF_035582795.1. Lineage (NCBI taxonomy): Eukaryota > Metazoa > Chordata > Aves > Ciconiiformes > Ciconiidae > Mycteria > Mycteria americana. Next base: position 4,766,322 of record NC_134383.1, read on the forward strand.
AGCCACACTGGTACAGGAGCTTCTCTGGATACTCTTTAAGCTTTGTCTATGCTGGAAAGTTATTTCACATTTAAAGCCCTGGAATAACCCAGAGTACTTCCACACATGGACGCTTGTGCTTCAAATCAAGAGTGTTAGTACAGGAAGCTGTTCCAGATCAGTTCTACACTATTTCCTTGCACAGAGACAAGGTCTGATTTGATATACTGGAAGGAAAAGTGCAAGCTAGTTGATTGTTTTGCTCTCTTCTTTTTCATCCTTCAGCCTATGTAATTTATATTGTACTGTGAGAGCCCTTGAGAGAGTCTGAAACCCTTCTCCTTACTCTGGCATAAAGATGTCCATGAGTGGGTGTGTGGGGATACAGTGGTGTGTATGTCCCCCAAAGAAACACCATGTACTAATACTGCCGTAGAGTTGTAAACTTTGCTTGATAAGGTTTCTTTAAAAATCCTGGGCCTGTTTACACAGGGCTAGGCATGAAAAACGAAACCAAGTTAGCTTCCTAGATGAAGTAAGCTGAATTGAGTTGAGGTCACCTTAATTCTGAATGAGTGTGTCCTCGCAGTGTTTAGTTCAGTTTAGATAATCCACTCTACCAGTTAATTAGGGTTTAATTTTCCTGACTCTTCTTGCATTGACACGCTTGCAGGTTTCGAAGCTTTTTCCCCCATGTGTGAATGGTCTGTTGTGTCCACAGGGAGGATGAATATGATGTTTTCAACCTGTAGGATCTTAACTTGTAGGCTTTGCCAAACTTCATGGACAGCATCTAAAAGTGACGGGTACAATCGGGGGGACCTTGGGAGAACCGGCAGGAGCCCCCCCCCGCCCTCCCCTTCCCCTCTGGCCGAGGTGAATAACGGAGGCGTGCAGGGGGTTGCGTTATGTAAAGCGGCAGCCCGCAGGCTGCGTGCGTGCGCGCGCACGCGTGTGTCGGTGTGCGTGTGCAGGAGCGTGTGTGGCAGCGCTGGCGGCGGGGGCAGGGGCGCGCAGACCGCCGCCGAGCCCCACCGGCAGTCACGACCGCGAAGCGTGGGGCGAGGGGCCGGAGAGAGGCTGGGCCGTAGCAGGAGCCCGAGCAGTATGCAAGGCAGCTGAGAGAGGGGGCTCTGGGTGCCCGGGAGGAGCCCCAGGCACCCCCCGCTCCCCCTTCCCTTCGGGAAGGGCTCTGCGATGGTGCAGGAGGTGAGTACCCTCCCACCTCGCCGCTGGCCCACCCTCGCTCTCCCCCCACCACACGCGAGTGCATGAATGAATGAATTCCTAGCCGCTCCGCGCTGCACTACGGTCCCTAATGGCTACCAGGTTAGTGTTACTCTCCTGTTCCTTCTGCTGATGCCGCTCTTCCTCTCCTCTCTGTGTGTATGTGCTTTCTGTGGTCTCTCAATGTGTGTGCACGCGCGTGCATGTATGCATGCATGTATGTGCGTGAAAGACGGAGCCAAAGGGCTGTATGTGCTGCGCTCAGCACAGGTTTGCCGAGGAAATCTACCATCCGAGACGTACGCTTTCAAGGCAGATTAAATCTGGAGTCCATGTTGGTTGCTGCTGCTGCTCCTTTCTGTTTGGGGGACTTGAGAGCAGACAGCGTGACATCATGTTGCAGAGATGCTTCGTTTCTTTTCTCCTCCACAGGCTGATTCCTTCTTTCCTTGTTCTCCCCCGTGCACGCGCCCTACCTCGCCCGCAGTGGAATTGCTAAAGCAGCCTTTTCGATTGTTTGAAAGAACCGATGAGCAAATCTGATTGTTTTTTTCAGCTTTCATTCCCCTCACCCCTCCTCCTTTTCCCTTTGCGCCTACTGTCTCCCCCATCCCCCACCCCCGAAGGGGCAGTTACGACTCTCCTAACATCTGGGTATGTGGAGAGAGGCAGAATGGGGCTGAAGTTGGGTGAACTGGCAATGCGTCACAGGAGGGCAGCTGGAGCTGCTGCAGAAATATGGTGTATTTGTTTGCCCATGTGCTCCCTTGCTCTTAAAAGGGCTTGGAGCATGCACGCTGATGTCTTGGTTCTGCTTTGCATTCCTCTCTGTGTTTATGTATTTGTAGTGATGGGGAGGGACAGAATTTGTTTCGTGCTGCTTTTTCCAGAGTCTGTACAGGTGGCTTTTTTTTTTTTTTTTTTTTGGCAGGGGAGAGCAGTAGGAAATGAGGGCTCATTTGCACTGTGCGTGTTTGTAGGCAGTGAGAATCAGATGAATCCCCATTCCCTAAAAAAATTGCTTTTTCTTAGATTACTGGTGACTAGCATTGTCCTATCCGTCGTGGAAATCACTGATTCGGTAAAGGGGATATATTCCTGTTTCCTTGCTTTATTAAGTTGCATGTATCTGCAGGAGAACTCCTTCTGAAGGTGGTAGGTTTAGGATGGAGCTTGTGATTTTGGCTCAGTAGGATAGAAAGAAAACTTCAAGCTGAATCTCAGAAATATATTTTATATCAGTGCAATGACTTTGGATGCCCAACATTCTGCCAAGGGAAGCCCCCAACTGCCCATGCCACTGAAAACCAGAAAGCTGGATAAAGCAAGAGAGAATATGCCATGTGGGGGGACAAGCCTGAACCAGGTCCTCGGGACAAAGGACTGTGTTGACTCTAGCACGGAGGGTGTCTGACTCTTTCCAGTATCGGCTGCAGTCCTAGGCCCTCTTTATTTTTAACTTTCAGCTGGATAGTGCTGCTGCATGGTTAGAGCAAAGGAGAGAGATTGCATGGAGGATATCAGGGTGAGGGGATATGAAATTGTGGCGTTGTTGTTTTCAGAGTGGTAAAGGGTTGAAACATCCAGGGATGAGCAAAAGAAATGGATTTGATCCCAGCTTTGACGATCACAGCATCTTCCATTAACTTATGAAAGCTGATGCTGATGAGCAGCAGGAGTGAGTGGGAGGATGTAAAGCTCTAGCTTTGTCTTCTACTCCCGAGATATACAATATCCCCGTCCACCCCTGCTTTGTCGCTGATAAGATGTGGTGTGAAGCTTCATTAGACATTTTAATCTGTGGTTTATAAAACCCCTGCCACAAGATTGGAATGTGTTCAGGGGGACGCTACCTGTGCTGGGGATAAAGTTCTGGGATGCTCACAGCCTTGCTGAAGTTACAGCAGGAGATGGGCAGAAAGGAAGAATGCTTGTGCTCTTCTTGAGGTAATCTAGGAGTTGTATCACACCCATGTCCTCATCCAAAAATATGCACGTGGATCTTTATCGCTAGCTATTAGTGCTATATTACATTTTTCTCACTCTTCCTTGAAAAGATGCACGTGTATGACAACAACGTTGTGTCTCTAAACCATTGAAAGATTTTGATATTATCTTGGAAACAATGAGGTTTAAAATAAACATGCTTGGATTTATTTTCATTTTATTTTTATTCTTTGAGCTGTCAAATTTTCAAACTTTTCTTCATATCAGAGATGGCTGAACAATGTCCTTCTTTGTTATATTTATTTTTTAAGCAAGAGTTGTGAGCTCTGTTCTGTCCCAAGTTCCAGGCTCTGAGATTTTGAAGACAGCATTGGATGCTGCTATTCTTGCTGTTAATTACAAGAGCCACTGGCATTGTGGTGGGGAGGAGAGGAGACAAAGCCCGTATCTGTTCCTCCTTTGGAAGTACAGCCGTGGACTGAGTGACCTGCAGGTGACCACGCTGGGGGCTGTGTCTGACACAGACATGCCGTCAGCTTCAGAGGGGTGTGAAATTTTCTTATTTTGCATTATTTCCCCTTTGTTGCCTCCCAGATTTCATTGTATTATCTGCCATACTTTGTTCCATGTGGTTTGTCTTCCTTTGGAACAAATGGAATTATATTAGTTTGTGAGTGATGGAGGGATTTAATGTATGATTTATAACATGTGCTGGTTCTCTGGAGATTAATGATAATTTCTAAATTATGACTGTTGTGTTATTGGACAGTATAATTAAGATCTGTCTTGTTCTATTTTGAAAGCATTTTCCAACTTTTTCTTGGGATTTTTGCAATAACTCCAAGTAGGAAGGGAGCGGCGGAGGGATTGTTTCAAACGCAGCACAGTGGGAGTTTCTGTAAGATACTAGACTATTTGTCCATCAGAGTTGATAGTCTGTCTCTAGTGGTAACCGGTACAAGATGATTTAGAGAAAGACAATGATAATGTTAATAATACATTTGACCAACCTTGCAGTGCTGTATACGGGCAGAAGGCAAATTCCTTCCTAACGCTTGTGGTGATTTGCTAATCCCCTGAAGCATAATAATTGCATTAATTTTGTCTCATGAATATGTATACATGCTATTGAATGTCACAGGAGGAGGACACCGTTCTGTGAAACGTCAGAATAATCAGAGTAAATCTTTGACAAGGATGGACTTTTCTGTTAAAAACTAGTCGTTTAAAAAACATGTAGAAAGTATACTATTCTTACTACTCTTTTTAAAGCAATTGTCGTGAAACACTGCTTGGTTTCTGTACAGCCCTACAGGTGTCATTGCTTTTTAATGTAATGCTTTCTTTTTTGTCCTTTTTCCTGGGAGATGTAATATCAGTATAGCATTTTGTTATTGCTTGTAGAGCAATGGCAAGCCCAGGGAATTGCTTGAGGTTTTATGGAGGTTTTAATTCTTGGATTATCAATTTGAAGTGAGTGTAGGTTGGTGATGACCAAAAGTTGTTACCATCTGCTTGCTGTTTGGTAGACTGCATAATGAGTTTCTGAATCTCATCTTTTTCCACTGATGTCAGACTGTATCACAGAAAAGTATCTTTGTAGGCGTCTAATTAACACCCTTACTAGCTGTTTCTGAGGAGAATTAACTCTTATTGTACTACAGCCAGGCTTGAGGTGCCTTCTTGACCTTGTAGCTTTTTCTGCTCTTTTCAAGACTTTATCAGTAGAGTTCTGTTTTATGCTTGAGAACTCCTTCATTCTTGTTTAGGAAAGCATGTAAGCACAGGCTTGACTTTGTTTGCACAGCCCATAGACTTCAGTGGGTCTACATACAGAGTTAAATATGTGCTTAAGTTCTTTGCTGGTTTGGGGACATAGTGCTCAGCACTTTCCAGAATTAAGCCCAACATTTACAATGCTGTCAGGTAACCCCAGTTTTGGGCCTTGAAGAGCTTACTATCTGGTCGGTGCTATGGGCTGCAGGGAGATGTGAGCAACTTCAGCAGATTGACTCTTGTAAAGCAAGTTCTTTTGAGAACCGTGGTGGACCTGAAGGCTGCTAATTAGCTTTCCAGATTAGGACTTCCTTGAGGAAGTCCAAGGGGTTTAGAAGTATATTGCAGGAAATGGTGCCATTGATCTGTTTCTGCCGGCTGAGAAGCTGGTGATCACAATGAAGGTAGGGAGCATTGTGTGCCTGAAGACCCCCCCTTGTTTAGATGAGCTGCCCTCATTGTTACAAATCCTTTGGTACTCTTGGTAACATAGTGATTACTTCTAGCTAAATTCTAGTTCACATCCTGCAACTGGCAGATTCAGACAGATTTGCTGGGTGTCGTCTTAATCTGTGTGTATCACTACCTGAGAGGAGAACAACAAGCCGCTGTTGTGCAGTGTGCTGCAACACTGCTCTTCTGCAAGCTGCTGTGCCTGGAGGATGGCTGCTGGCTATTGGGGCATGTGTGATTTGGGAAAGAACTGTTGCAGGGTGCTTGTCTTAAGCCCAGGGATGGCTGTGTTGTAGTGACAAGCAGAATGATTATTTCAGAACATCTGGTAGGATGGACAGACTTTCATGTCAATTCAGGACTGCTTGAATGTCATTCATGCAGAATTTAATTTAACAAACTCGAACAAAGTCAGGTTTCTTGCTGAGTTCTCCATTAGAGCATTGCAAAGAGTCCTAGCTGTAAGAATCCCAAGCTTAGCTTGTGGCGTACGGACTGTAGCCTTTCCCAAAAGTACTGCTTGCTGAAGTCTCTGTTCAGCGGCTGGTCCGAATCTTTACAGCAAATACTCTGTTGGAGGAGGAAGTTTGGCCTTTTTGTATCTTGCCTTGCATCCTTGCTCTGTGGAGTGTCCAGAGTAGGGTGTGACCAGGTAGCTTCTCTGTGCACTACTAAATGTTGGTTCTTTTTCCACCACCTAAAGAAACGCTCAGCTCTTCACTACACTGCTCCAGATATTGAGGCTTGTCCTCCATGTGACTGAAGAGAGTTTGGCCTCTTCCTAGCCATGTCACGCTTGCTCATGTTATTTTTACCGCAGCTCCAATCATAAGATGAGGTGTTTCTCTTAGGCACAGTATGAACATAAACCAAGACGACATACTCTGCTTTCTGTGCTTTCATATACTCCGTGCACGGGTTTCACCTAGGAGCAAGGGGCTGCTGCTTAGGTGGGCTTGTTTGTGTTCTGTCCCTGACTTAATCTGTTGCATCTACTAAAGGCTACGCTGCAGGGGTATGTGAGGCCCTGAATGCGCTCTGGTCAATTAGGTCTGTAAAGCATTATTTATTACTATTATTTTTTTTCAAAGTGGGTCAAGCCATTTTGGCATTTCAGACGTTGATTCCTGGTTCAGTTGCAGGCCTTGGTCACTATGGCAACTGCAGAAGGCGTTCGTCATGGCTGTGCCTTGGGTCGGATTCAAACTTCAGGGACTGAGCAGGAGCAGGGAGAGTTTTGAGGGGCTCAGGGCAGGGGGAGACGAGTGGGACGGAGCTGCAGGCTTGTGTTTTTTGTGCCCATCCTCGCTGTGGTAGAGATGAAAGGCTGAATTAACAGGCTCTTCGTGTTCTTCATTGTGTGCACATCCATGAAGTCCTTCATGTGAGAAATATGCAGCATTGCTCAGTCATCAGATAGTATGAGGTGGATTCAGACCTTCTGAGTTTGATCAGCGCTCTGCCACTGACTTAAGGGACAGCCTAGGAAGGCGCCCTTGAAGTGATCTCTTTTTCCTTATCTCTGCAAAGGTGATAATCCGTACGTACCTGACACAGTATGTATGTATGGATTTAGTTTTTTAAAGCATGCCAGAGATGCTAAGTGACTGGAAAAGGAACTTGGAGGCCAGAGTCTGCCTGAGATTGTGCTTGGCAGAGCTGGCACCAAAACGTATGCCTACAGTAGTGTGAACTGAGCCTGGACAAACATATGCGTGCCAGCTTTAAGCTAGTTAATGCTGATGCTGCTCCTATGTAGCTGCAGCGGCGGGGGTCACTCAGCTGTGACTGAAAAACCCACCTGAGGAGCTTTGTAAGACCTTGGGTGATTAGCTTGAGTTGGCCTCCATAGCTGCACGCTGCTTAGCAGTATTTGTGCTAGGCGTGTTAAGCCAGTTTTGGAGCATGTGTGTGCTCAGAGTGTGAAAACTGAGAATGTATCTTCCATGCGTGTGTGTGAGTGAGTGTATTTTAGAGCTAGTATTAATGTAGTTATTGCAGTCCCCAAAAGGCAAAATATGTTTCATTTCTCATTTGATTACAATTTGAGTAAAAGACTACTGAACTTTTTAGTGGGTTTCATCTGAGTTTCATATGCACACGGTGCAGCTGTGCCCTGGTTTTGAACTGGTTATTTTGTGCTTTACTTTAGAAGCAGTAAAAACTCAGTGCTCCTTCATAACTGTAACCTGAAAGCAAGCAGAACCTTGACTGAATTTGACTTGGTCTTTATAGAGTTGCTTGAAGCTGAAACTCAAAGTGAAACTTGTGAGTATCAACTCGCATGAACTGAAAATGAGAAGGAGGTAGTGCATGATAAACTCAGGTTTCGTAGAGCTGTAGACAGAAAACCGAGTATGTCTGTTCAAACAAATTTAGTGCAGTGATACATGACTCAGGAACATCGGCTTCAAATTCTTGCCTTGTATTTCTGGGGACCCCTCACATAAACCAGTTTATGTTGAATCAAGCATGCTGGGGCAAGATTTAGGAAATGTGATGTAATGCCAGATGAGCAGTAACACAGCATGAGCAGGAGTAATACAGCCTCAGTATTTAGAGTTCTTAACTGTAGCAATGGCAATTCAAAACCATTTCCATCTCTGGAAGCATTGCTGATGAACTTTAAGTCTTAGTACCATTTGCACAGCACCTTCTGCACGTGCACGTAGTTGCTGATTGCAATTGGTACAGTAGATGCAGCTATGCTGGGTTGTTAAAAAAGTGTATACATCTTGAGTTTAGCCAGGAGAATTAGCAGCAGGAGGACAGAAAAGGTGAAATACCCATTTTAACTGGATGAACTGAAAGTCTGTGAAGACACCTGATACTTTTGTACATTTCAATAAGCTAAAAAATCCCTGATAATTTTACTTCATGAGATCCCTAAATTGTTGAAGGCAGTGTTGCTGGGAGAATGGTCCAGATCACCTTTTGCTCAGTCTTTTGTTTCAAATATGATTTGGAGGGTTTAAAGCTTGAATATTGCTACAGTTGTGCTGTACAGGTAGTTAGTATTCTTAGGGACGTGGTATAGTGGTGGTCTTGGTAGCGTTAGGTTTACGGTTGGACTCGATGATCTTAAAGGTCTTTTCCAACCTATACGATTCTGTGATTCAGTATTCCTGTGTCTTGACCAGGGAAAGGGAATACGCTGCTGGCATGTTTCACTCGTGAGATGTGCCATTGTTAGGTGTGAACTGTGAAGAAACAAGCTAAGGGGGGGAATTACTCTGCCGGTCTTCTCACTGGAGCTAACTTGGGGTTTAGGTGGCATTTGAACAAGCAGATTTTATTATTCTGTATCTATATGATTTTCAGTCTATTAAGTAGAAATAGGTAACAGAGTGGAGTCTGTAATTTAATCCGTCTTTCTTCCTGCTTGCAGAACATTTGCAAACCCGTTTTCTCTAGCCTGTTCATTATCTGTATGAACTTCCACACTTTATATTCTTGAAAATGTCTTCTAAGGGTTTTCTGCAAAGTGCCATGCTACTGTTCTTGCCAATTGCAAGCTCGTTGTGTGTATGGGTGGGAAATTTGATTCTGTTAATGTTTGCATAAGCAACTTTGCTCTATGCTTTCTGCAAATTGTTTAGGGAAAGTTTCATCACTTGTGCGTTAACACAAGCAGTGAGCAAATAGAGGATAATTCATGAGACCAGTTCATCCAATACTCAAACCAAACCAAACCAAACTTGATAACTACTGGAGGATTGTGTTACATTATCTACCCCTATCTGCTAACTAACATTTGTAAAATGTTTTTGGCATCTTCAGAGGTAAGAGGTGGATATGATTTTTATCTGAGAATTAATGAAACCTCAGGCATGTATTCAGCTTTTCTAGATTTTCAGAAAGGAAACGATCCATTTTAACTACCTCACTGTACATCCCATTGTGAGAAGCAAACTTCAGTTTGCTATATATAATTGGGCTTAAATTACAGCCTTTAAGAGTGTGATTGGACTAGCTTCTTTAATTCAGTGCCTTACAGTTGTAATTCCGTCATCCTTTTTCTATTGCCTGCTCTCTAATGCTCAGAAGATAACAGGGTGCTATAACAACTCAGCGTGGCAGGGTTAGCACAAAGTTCGTCCTTGGATCAGCCCAGGTTCCACTGTAACCTGCAGGCTGCAGAGTTGAACCGTACCAGCTGGAAAGGCCTCTAAGATGTTTGGGCCAGTCATAAATAGATTTGACTGCTGAAGGAAATGAGTTACATAGGGAAAAATGGATGTAGAGTGTGGTATTTTGAAGAGTCTGGCAGGAAGAAGAGGCATCAAAAGAGAAGGAACAGTGAGGAAATCTGGGTTTTCCTGTTCTGTATAAATATGTATGTAACTGGCTTTTTGATTTAGGTGTTAGGGCATTTGCTGAAGATATGGGATGAGAAGTTCCATTCCCCTAAATGTTTCATAATTTCCATAACACTCTGAAAGGTCTTGCTTTTCCCTGTTATGAAAGGAGAACTTTAAAAAAAAAAAAAAATCATGAAAGCTTTTATGTTATAGCAAAACATTTTCATGCCGAACTCTAACTGGTGTGGGAAAGGATGATTTGATACAGGAAATCATGACTGCATTGTCTGTCATCATAAACTCCCCTCCCAGTGCCCCATCGTTTTTGATGATCTTTAATGGTTTCCTAAAAGATAGGATTCCATTTTTGTGCATCCTGTTGAGAATAGTTACACTTGCTGAAATAAAATAAAGGAGGGACAGAGTGGGACTGTATTGAGAACACACTGACATCTCCCTCATTCCTGAGTGCAAGTTTAGGTTTTCTAAGCTCAGATCATCGTTTTAAACTCTCAGAGCCGACAGAGAGAACGAGTTCATTCGCGTAGGCATTCATCTGTGGTCAGATGAATTGAAGAGTGGGTGGAGAAAGACACTGGTTGTAGTTCCCTCTGCCACTGGTAAATGATAACTGTCTAAAGCCTAATTTTACTGGGGATGTAAGTCTTAAGTGTGGCATTGGGTGCATTGCTTCAGGAAGCCAGATTTGTCCACTGTGCTAGCGGAGAAATCTGTGGGTAATGCTCCACCTGAAGGCATGGGTGCAGTTGCTTTCTGTTTGAGCTGAAGATTATTAACTCTGCTCTTTCTTTCTTTCTGCAGTACTGCCAGTAACTCAAACCGCAGCACGCCTGCCTGCTCCCCCATCCTGCGCAAACGCTCCCGGTCCCCGACACCGCAGGACTCCCAAGGAGACACCATGGTGGAAAAAGGCTCAGACCACTCGTCAGACAAATCCCCATCCACGCCGGAGCAGGGTGTACAGCGTAGCTGTTCCTCTCAGTCAGGCCGCAGTGGGGCCAAGAACTCCAAGGTGAGAAGGGAGCAAATGACTTTGGCCAAGATGTGCACGTGTCCCCAGTTCTAAACGCTCTAATGCGGTACACTGGCTTTGTCCTGTGCCTTTTTTTCTCTGGCTAACTTTCCTCCTTCTTCCTCCATCATACTTCTGAAAGTTCTCCTAACTGGGAGCCATTTGCGTAGGTCAGACTTCAGCACAACTCTACCATCCTTTCAGCAACCTGAGTCGCTGATGGCTTCTACTGCAGTTCCATAATGGCTTATGCAGGCTAACCTTTTTGCAGTCAAGGCCCTGTCTCCTTGGGAGGCTCTGTAGTTTTGAGAAAGACCTTGAAAATCGGCTGTTGCAATTACTTTTTATCATCTGGATCATGAACGGTCATGAAACAAATAAAGGTTCCTCTGTGCAGACAGCCTGTGAAGGGCCCATGCATTTCTCCTGGCCTAAGCCCTGTGTTGAGATGAGGTTCAAGTTGCACAGAATCACTTTGCCAGTCCTCTGCACATTGCCTCCTATCGTGCAGTATTATGACTGTCTTGGCCAGGGTAGGTGGTATTTTCCCTAGAAAGGTATTGTGTCTTTTGACCATATTAGAAACAGCCTTGTCTTTGCTCTACTGAGGAAGGGGGTTTCAGGTTTGGCGACTCTTGATTTTCTGTGAGCAGTGGGACTTGTGAAACACACACAAGGGCCTTGGGAGCCAAACATAACCTTTGATCATAACCCTAATGTCAGTGGCATATTATAAGATAGTTAGCTGTCAGGAGCACTTGTGTTTTTCCAGATTTTTGAAGTGAAATATTTCAGCCTGAATAACTTCACAGTGTCACAGGCATAACTCTGATGGCTTGTGTGAAATGAGTTGTTAGATCTTCGCCTGATTTATTGCTGGATTGTGTCATGCACACAAGAAGTCTTCATCCACTCCCCTTTGTGGTCACTGTCAGCAGAGGAAGCAGGATTCAGTGGCCCATATTCACTGGGCTGAACTGATCTCTCACCACTAAGGGGGGAGTATGTGAGTACAAAGGGGGGGGCGAAGGGTTTTTTCAAGATGAATCATTTGAGACCTGTCAGTTCTGAGGTTGCCCTTGAGGTCAGACTTGCTTCCTGTGTACGCACAGTAACCTACAAACACCGCCCAGGGCAGCAGGACCGGATGAGACCCTCATGCATTATGGTGCTAGCAGTCTGTCCCGAAAAGAAAGCCATGCAGATGAGAGGCAGGCAGGATGCAGGGCATGCTATGCTTATAAGCCACACTGGGGGATGGTCTGTCAGGGAAATGGCGTCCTTGGTAAGGGGGAATTACACAGATGAGTTGCATTGCCCTGGCCCATGAAGTGCTGTGATTTAAGGCCACGGGAGTGCGTTTTTTTACCAACACGGTGACTACTAAAGCTTGACTTTAATTCTTGGTGCTTTTCACAAGGAAGGGGGGGATATAATGCTTTCTGTTGGGTTTGTGGGTTTTCCTTCTCTTGATTTGCGAGGTAATTTTTCTTCTTTCCTTAATTTCTCTCTTTTCATTCCTGCATGCTTTCTCTCCGATTAAGTCACACAAGCGCCTCTCCAAAGTAAGCCTTCTTTTTTCTCTCCTGTCCCCCACTGTAGAATTGTCTCATCACTCAGAAACCCTCCGTGTGGTACTGAGCGGTGACCCCAGTAAGGCATTCTCCTGGTGCGGCTGCGAGAATGTCAGCAAGAGCTCAGCCCGATGCCTGTAGCTGAGAAGCTGGTTTCACTTATATCGCTGGGATCTCATTAATATTTGCTCACACAGAGTGAGAACTGGCATGTTCATCACACTCCTTCAGTTACTTCCAAGTAATTTTAGCCTTTGTTTTAAGGTTTGCTTTCCCTCTCCCTTGAAGTCAGCTGCTGTCTTTGGCAGGGAGAAATCTGCTGGCTTCAGTACGCTGAAGAGTACCATAGTCCCTTCTCTTTCCTCTCTTCTTACTTTATGCCTTTCAGAAAAAAAGAGTTGATCTCCATGACTTCTTGCCTGCTTTTTACGATGAACAGTAGTTTTGTGGCCAGTGATCTCAGCTTACTGCCCTTGCACGCTTTCCTGTGTGATGTAAATATTAAAGATCAGTGATCTCAAATGAACCCAGCTTAAACCTGTTAGAAGAGACCTGTCCCAAATGAATTGTGAGAATTCATGGGCTCGCTCTGATAAGTAGACGATCCCTCTGTGGGTGCTTGGATTGGAGATAAGCTCATTGGAGATTTGATCTCGCATCTCCATGCTACCCTCAGAAGACTGTAAAAATCAGAAATGCGGATGGGATGCTTATTGGACAAAGTGGCAGGCTGTGGGCATTTCCACATGTATACAAGTAAAGTTAAAACCAGAATGGCTTGGATGGCTTAATAATCCCCGAAATCAATGCCGTGGTCTTTCCCCAGTTGATGCCTTAGATTTCATTCTAGGCAAGTTCTTAGAGAGCAGTGAAGTCTGTAGTGCTGGCTTACTGTTTTTCCTTGGTCATAATGCCTCTTGTAACCAGCCTGACCCTGCACGATTGCTGGTGTCTGCTGGAAGCTTCTTTATGTCTTTTTTTAGACAGATTTTCTTGTGCTTGGTAACTGTAGCTTGGATAACTACAAAGGAGGACTGTGGGACTAATGTCTCAAGTGAGGTGTGAAAGAAGTTCTATGGAAAATGCAGGTCTGGAGTAGCAGCGAGTCCTGAAAGAATTGCTGGTGAGTAGAGGTATGTGGGTCAGGACAGGTCATGGGTAGGCTGTGGTAGGCTGGAGGCACTTTGCCTAAGCTATGCAGAGGTTTGTGAGGAGAGGGACTGGTGGGAAGAACATTGGTAGAGTGTGATGTATGCGTAAAATGTATGTGTAGTGGTACTGTGATGTGCTTGCAGCCAGCCCCTTGCTTTTGTGAGAGAAAAAACCCCAACAACTTTAAGGCAATTAGAGAAACAAGAGGGAAGTGGACCTCAGATGAGTTCCAGGACAAGGAAGTTGATGCACCAGAGGGAAGGGGATCCTGGGCATGACCTCCACCAGCCTGCGTCAGAGCCTCCTGCCCTGCTCGCCCACGGTCTGTGCACAGGGTGAGCCTAAAGCAGTGTGAAGGCTGAATCTCTTTTCTGTGCTCCACAAGGTGGCTTTCTCTGGTACAAGTGAGGAATCTCAGGTGTAATAACCCCTTGATTCTCCCCACACAGATGATGATGGTATCTGTTGAAGACAGAGAGAGGTTAGGAACAAAGAACTTATGGACAAAGATTTTAAAATCTCCTTTCTCAGTCTCTTCTCCTCTCCCCACCCCTCTTCTGCAAGAAGAATGATCTGATTTTCCAACCTGTCTCGCTAATGAAATGAAACAGCTTGAGCCCATGAGTTTGATGCTGTGTTTATACAATTGCTGACAGATCTGCTTGAAGTCCCTTGCCCTCTTTTGTCTGTTGTGTTAGTTGTCGTGCTGCAGTGTTGCCATCGGAGGGAGCGCTTCACCAGGAGTTTTTAAGCACTGGATTGCATCTGTAGGAAATCTTTTCTGGAGCTTGCTTTTCTATGCTGTCCACCAGCGTGGCATGGACCAAACCACCTATAGGCCTGCATCAGCATTAGGCTTTTAGTGGCAGGCACTGCTGCTTCTGGAACAGCTTTCTGAACTCGGCAAAAAACCCCTTTTTGCTAGCAGCCCACAATGAAATATGTATTTTTAACTCTTTTGCTCTTGCCCAAGGGTAAAAGTGATTTCCTCTCCATTGCAAATCCTTCAGGTTCTTCCCACTGTCTATAGCTGATAATGAATGCTGAGGATAAATATCAGGTTAGGGGAAAACATGAATTTTGATGTAGCCCCATGAGACTGTAGAACAGTTTAGGTCGGAAGGGATCTCAGAAGGTCTCTAGTCCAAGCCCCTGCTCAAAGCAGAGCTGATGTGGTTAGATCAGGTTGGTCTAAAGTCCTGGCCAGGCACATTTTGCAAAACCTCCAAGACTGGAGATCGCACAGCCTTGTCAGGCCCCTGCTCCAGTGCTTAACCACTCTTGTTGTGAATAGGCTTTTTCCTTCTATCCGAATAGAATTTCCCTTACTGCAGCTTATGACTGTTGCACCTTGTCCTTTCAGTGTGCGATTATGAGAAGAGTTTGGCTGTGTCTTCTCATTTACCCCTCCCATTGGGTGGTATAATCCCCCTTTAGGTCATGAAATTCTGGTTGTTTTGGGCTGGGGTGAGGGATTTGGGAATAAATTTCATCAATTTGTTTGAGTTGTTTGGCCATGGGCATTTAGAAGCCAGGTGAATAGCATAGGTTTTGGAAGTACACAGGTTAGGAGAAAGGGTTCTGGAATCTGTTTCAAGCTCTGCCCTCACCCTGGTTCTGTACCTCTGTTTCCCCAGTTGTAAAATGGACTTAGGGGTACTTCTAGAGCTCTGTGGCGTGTCACTCGCTTGGCAAAAGGTTTCCATTCCCCTGGAGCAGCAGTATGTAGGAGTGAGTTGTGATCCTGCCCCCAGAAATGCTAAAAGGTGGAAACTTTTGGCATCAGATTAGCAGGCTGAACTTCATATGCATGATCCGCTGCTTCCCATCTGCACTGTAAAGCTGTGATCTTCCATAGCAGTAGATGCAAACAGGAGATCATTAACCCATGAAGATTTAGAGGCAGCACTATATTAATTAAAGGCTCAGAGAAAATACCCCAGTTTTCACTGTCCTCAAGTTCTGCTAAGTTCTTCCTGGTTACAGCCACCATGTAACTATGAACTCTGGTATCTGCTCCTATAGCATCGTCTCTGCAAATCAGTGACATCTTTTCCGCTTCTGTGTGCAACTCCATTCCTCTGTTACTTATTTATTTTCTCTTTTCAGTTCTAATGCTTATGGTTTCTTTTTCCAGTATGACAGACTTAACCTGCTCAAAGTAAGAATGTGTTTTTCCTTTTTCTTTCTTTTTCCCCTCCATTATACTGTCTCTTGATTTTCACAGTTCGCATCCCCCTATATTCTGACTCTCTCAGTGAGTTAAAAAAAAAAAAAAAGAGCTAAATAAAATTGAAGATAGATTTAAGGACTCAGATAGTCTCCCTTCTCTTTGGACTTCCTGTAGTCTGTTCTACCTGCAAAACATAGGGGTCAGAGGGAAGGAATCTCCTCATGTTTAAAACAACTGGTGGAGGCAAAAGATGAGGCTTGGATGTCAGTATAATTGTGTGGAAGAGCTTAAGAAAGGAGGAGCTGCAGAGCTCCTTTACAGAGGAGCTGCGGTTTGGGGAAATTCAAATGTGAGGGGGAAAAAAGAGTTACTGCAATTAACATAGCAGAGAGGAATGAAATCCTGTTGCAGTATGCTGACACCACAACACATGCACCCTGATTTAGAAGACACGGTGACAGCAGTGTCTCTGTTTTCTCTATGCCAATTCTAGTTTGATTAAGAATTTTTTTCCCCAGGAATTTCTGAGTTACGCCTTTTGCTCATTAAGGCAGACAGATGGCAAAACAAATTTGCAGGAAAATCACTCCATCTTAGACCCTGTGCTCCTCAGGACAAGGTGGTGTGTACATGGATTAAGATTAATTCCCCTGATTTTTTTTTTTTTTTTTTTTAAGTATAGCTGAATTGCATAAGGCCTTTTTCCATGTCCTACTTGCAGAGAAGGATGACTTCAACCAGATCCTTTATGAATGGAGGCTATGGCCAAGTATGGAGAAGCGTAGGAAGTAAGAG